>NW_015113336.1:179744-194200 GCF_001443285.1 Poecilia latipinna
TTTTTTTTTTTTTTTTTTTTTTTTTTTTTTTTATTTTTTTTTAAAAGAAAAAAAAAAAAAAAAAAAAAAAAAAAAAAAAAAAAAAAGAATTTGAGAAAAAGTACAAAGCTAGTAATTAATTAAAACCAGTTGAGTAATGGATCATGAGTACTAGAAGCTCCTGAAAAGAAAATATGTTGGTGGTTTGGTGGTATGTCTTTGTGTTTATGTCATCATAAAGATGCAAAGATTTTAGCAATGAACTGAAGGAACAAACTGTTGCTAACCTTTAACCTGGAAAGAGTTATAAGACTATTTGATGCATTTGAAAAGTCATAATTCTGCAAAGTGAAAGAGCAAATGGAAAACACATACGACAGCCGTCACTCTTCCCAGGATTTCTCAAAAAGTTCACATAAAACCTAATTTATACAAAACCCAAACTGAATCCAAAACTATAAATCTGGCTCTGGTGGAGGAGCTTAATTTAAGTGAATAATTATTTAACATTGGTGAAACAATACTAGTTCTACTGATGGATTATTTCACTTATAGCAAGACATTTTTCTCATGCTAAGTGAAATAATCTGCCATGGAACTATCATTATTTTCCACCAATATTAAGGAATTAAAACAAGCTCCTATAGCTTGCTTAAAAGTTACTTGTGTGCTAAATTTCTCTTTTGGAAAGTAGTATAATGAAATATTTACTCAATGCAAAACTTCTTGGTAAGATTTTATCTTTTCAGCATGCACATGGATGTTTTTACAGTGTGAATAACTATGCAATCAATTATTTAATATTTTGATTAAAATGGCAGTCAGGAGTGATGCACCAACAGGACCCTCACAACTGATGCTAACTTTAAAGCATGTTAGTGGAACGTGATGTGTGGGCTTGTTTTGCAGCCACAAGACCTGGGGAATCTGGTACTTATTGAACTTGCTGCTATGACACTCAAATTTTCCCACTGAGAGGCAATAAAAGAATATTTATTCTAATTTCTAAAATGGGGAGCCATCTGTTTGACAGCTGAAGCTTAGCCTTGGCTATAAAACTACCATTGGTTTAAGTGGTGTTGGACCAAAGAGGTAATGTAGTATAAAACACGAGCACATCTCAGTAACAACTGTACAGCAAGGAGTTAATGCAAAGAAGAGCATGAATACTGGAAGGAGGAGGAGGTTGAACAGCAAACAGGTGACAAATTATCTGAAGGTGCAGCAGCAGAAAGAGAGAGGACAGAGTTGACACAGAACTCAAATAAACAATACAGAGGAACACAGAGAACATAAGCGAGCAAATTGGACTCGGGAATAAATGGAGCCATAAAGAAACACAGAGAGCTAAGTATGAAAACACAGCAGTAACTCAAGGCAAGAGAACCAAAGCAGCCACAAAACTAAATGTGCCGTCCTACAGATCATGACAGACCTGCTGCAGTGATCTAACAGACATCAAATAATACTGGGATTATTATTTTCCTTTAAATTATTGTGGATAAACATTCAAACTCTGGAATAAAGAAAATACAAAAGAGTCAAATGCCTCTTCGGTTATTCATCATGGAGACCAGTTTATTTTTGGTTGCCTTCCAATTTCCTCTTGTTGGCGCAACATAAAAATTGGTCCTGCACAGCAACAGGAAGAGTCAAGGCTCAGAGACATTGACCTGTAACTTTCTGGGGTTCAACAATTAACTGCCATCATGACCACACACAAAAACCTCTTCACGGCCACTCATACGGACTTTCGACAGTTATGACTCTGATTAAACAACTTTAATCTCTGAAATAGACAGGGATTAGAGTGTTAAAGATCACTGCCATCAATCCTTCATTTTCACCCCCCATCTGTGTCATCTGAACTGTTTCAAATCCTCTCAAAGGCTGGGCTCTGTTGTAGCGAGAGTCTTCCTGCTGGGATCGTTCTCTGAACTGTACCGTGACGTCTAACTCAAGCAGACAAGTTAACATGGGCAAAGAGTTTAATTATGTACCATAGGAACTTATAAATGACACATTTTGGGACTTTTTCTGTTTCTAATTTGTGTGGGGATGTTGCTGGGGGATGAGTCAAGTTTGAATGTTTTCCATGCTGGTTCTTTGTGATGCTAACACATGTGAACAATGGAAGAGGATGCTATAAATGGAAGAGGATTACACTCCAGAGTGTAATAAAATCAGCAGGAAATTATACTGAAGTTTGACTCTTGAACACCCTTTACCTATGAGTTGAGGTGTCTCATCTTTATCTTTGTCCATTTGTTTGTTGCTCTTTTAAATGCAATAAGAAAATGGTTAAAACCAGGTGGTGACCAAGGTTTTCCTTTTTATCATGCAAGTATTGAATAGAACTAATACATATTCTGGAATCACACACTGCTGCAACACTCCCCAGAAAATGCTGTGGGAAACTTAGGGCTTGTAGGACTTCTTGACAGCTATAATCCTTCAACTTTACCTACACAAGTGAATCAAATAAATGACTAGTTAACAGGCTATGAGCTGTCAATTATTTAGGAAACTCAGAAAGCAGTGACAAGCAGTTTCTGATTTCATTTATTTCAGGGAGTTGTGACCCTTAACCCCTGCAAATACTGGGGGCCACTGTACAGTTAAAGCTCCTGGAAGTATCTCATTTAAAGCTGTGTCTCTGTAACACGACAGCTGCAAAATAAAAATACTGACAATCCTAATGGAAAAAAAACAAAACTAAACATCAAGTTTGCTGCATAAATACAACTCATGTGCTTTGTAGTAAACCAGAATCATCACATAAAACTGTGGGATAAGTTCAGGGTAGTTGCCTCATTTTATTATTTGGACAGGTTGCTATAGTTAAAAGATTATGTTATCTAATGTTAAATAGCTTGGAACAAAGCAGTTTTGAGTTTCACCAAAATAAATTCCTGAATGTTTACTGAGCTTATCACAAGTAACAAACACAAGTATATGTGGAATGCTCACGGTCACTGTTGTTTTAAAAGTAATCTAAGGTTTCCATTATGCTTTTTCTTAAAAATGTTCATGCTTTGTTAAAATTTTTAGTTTTATCCAAAGTCCAAGCTGTGCATCTGAAACAGATTTTCAATAACGTGTTCTTGGAACAGTCAGCTCTGCAGGACCAGAGGCTTAGAGGTTGGTTTTCTGCATCTTTTCATGTTAGAAACATGGAATTAGTATGTCACCCTGAGAATATCCTCTCCGGACGACTTGCAATGATGTGTAATTTTTCACTTACAGGAATCTGACATCATCGTAGGCTTGATTTATGCCATTTGTTCCCACTGCAACAGCACCAGATCTCACATTACTTATGTTACAGCACATCATGCTCATCTGGACATCAATTGTTCACATAACACCTCAATGTTTTTCTTAGCTGTTTAAAAAACATCTTTCATTTTAATGCATTTACTCAGAAGTGTTACACATTCCTTTTCAAACCTGCTTTTCTATTCTTTGCTACTAAAGAAACCCTAAAGAAGAACTTTTTTAAATACTTGTAGCAATGACAAATATCTATATCATCTAACACAGTAATTCAGTTGGGCTTTAATCTTATTCAGAGGTCTCCAACTCCAGCTTGAGTCACTTTCCTGCAAATTACCCCCACCCAAATGCCCCTAAATTAAATTGACTAAATTAGATCTTCAGCATATGATTATACCAATAAAGCAACAAATGAGTAATTTATTGGTTTCAGGTGTTTTGGACCATGGATGCATCTAAAAGTTGCAGGACAGTAGCAGACTGTCACTCTTGTTGGTTTGTAATACTTTCACGCAGGACTGTATTATGATTCTTTGAAGTGGTTTTGATCAACAGATTTTCAAGCCTAAGGTCTTTCAAAGTTTGCCCTAATGTGACTTTAGCTAATTCTCTTCTGAATGCATATTGTTCACTGTGTGCCTTACAAAATGAGAGAACAGAAAAATAAAAGGCAAGAGAAGAAATCTTCTGCCAAAGAAATACATAAAACATTGCCTGAATTAATCATTGATCAGAGTTAAATCTCTTTAGAACAAAAACTTAATAAATTAAAATAGTCTGGATGTTCTCGGCTGAAAATGGGTGAAAAGAGTGCCAAAAATCTGAATAAAAACACTCCTGTGTGAAAGCCTGGAAAAGTACTTTAAAAGAACACAGATTTTGAGTAATTAAAAACCAAAAATGTGGACAGGAGGAATTACTCATTTATACCCAGATTTATTTATAACTACCTCTTATTTTTTTTGTAATGTCATTTAAAAGTATAAATGTGATCTTCTTCTACACTACATGTTATCTGGCACTGTTTTGGTTACTTCTGCCAGTCGGTCTGCTTTATCAGTGTGTGAATGTGTGCTATAATGTGTCAATGAATATAATATATTACAGCTTACAATATATCTTTCACCAAGTGATTAAGTTCCTCAACCTTGGTGATTTAATTCAGCTCAATAACAGCTTAAAATGCTGCAACAGGATGGGACTATTGCATTTCGGGTTTTTTTATTATTATTTTTTTATTTTGTTTTTCAATCATATAAAGCTGTGAAATCTGCTTCTTGTGGATGAAATTTATACAGGATGGGAGTATTCCTCTCTTGGTTAACGTAGAAAGCAACAGTGATATATTCTAAGTTCATGAAAGCAGTGTGGTTGTTGTGTTAAGCAAAACGAACCGTGGAAATCCAACAATGCGAAATGGTTATTATCATTTGATGGCAGAGTATGTGGAAATATGTACTGTGTATCATCACTTCGGTTGATACCAGAATCCCTTAAAGCTGCATTATGGCGCTCATCGCTGCCTAGACGATTACGTTGCAGGAGTAAAGCGAAGTTTTATGACCCTGCTCAACTATAGCTCGAATGCAGCTGCAAAAGCCTTGAACTCTTCAGGAGGCTTGGTGCGAACATTTATCAAGCTCTGGAATCCAGTGACACAACAATCCCTCCAGACTTTGTTAGCATTGCTACACCTGCCAGGTTTTATTAATCCTGCATGGCATACACACATGGGTGATGGATGTGGCAGATTTACTACTTGTTGGTGTTTAATTCAAACCCACTCCTCAGAGAGAGTGTTGCAAGCCTAAAAAGGCAACTCTATAATGTAAACTGTAGCAGCATTGATGCATGCAGATATAAGTCACATATGAATTTACAAAACTAAATCATTTGTTGTAATAGCAAATTATGCATCTGTTAAGATGAGCCTTACATAACAGGACAAAGGCTTTGTGTTTCCCTTTTTTCCTACATTTCCATCATGAATTATGTCTTAACCATGGGTACGCGTAAGATCTTGAAAGAAGAGCAGAGTTCATGCTCCCCAGTAAAACCATAAAAGGTAGTCTCCTTGTTGATCAATGTTTTATAATATAGATCAAGCAACTGGTGAAAAAAATGACTTGTAACTTAGCCTGTTGTCTCCAGAGGCAGGAAGAAGTAACATCTTCGTTACTGCAGATGAAGGGAAACATCTAATGAAGAATGTCTCAAACTCCAGTCCTTGTAATTCTAGATACATCCCTGCCCCAAATCAGCTCAATCAAATGAATAGCCTTTACCAGGTCTTTGCCAAACCTGATAGCATGCCAAAGTTGTAACTACATTAATTTATTCAGCTGGGATGTCTCTAAACTTTGCATGGAAGTAGCTCTCGAGGGCTGGAGTTGGAAACCTCTGATCTAAGGATATTAGAGGAACTAATAAAACTGGGTTAAGAACCGTCCAGCACATTATTAAAGCCTGTAAGGAAAGTAGGGAACCACTTCTTCTGAGAAAGAATTGTGGTTGGAAACACATGATCATTGATGATATCCACAGAAAAAGGCTTCAATCTGCAAGGGAGATTAATGATTAAAGTCAGGACCAAGGGAAGACAGTCATGTAGTACGACCAGAATTACTATCTTCCAGACTAAGAAGAGAGTCAGATGAAGTGATGCAAACATCATGCATTGGGTCTGCTGTACAAGCCTGTGGGTTCAGTTACAGAACCTTAAAGCTACAGTATGTAACTTTCATAAAATATATATAACTCTGTGATTCACAGACAAGAATGGCACCTTATTAAAGCTACACCTTGATATTTGACTCATGAGCACTGCAGGACGGTGGAGCATTTCTCCCTTCAGAAGCAAAGAAGAGCTGCAGGGCTCAAATTTGACAGGACCAGCAGTGATAAAATGGAGTAAAACTCCCTGAAGTGAACTTCTCTCTCTGTGTGCCACAGCTGTGCAGCACAGAAGCCAAATGTGAGTGCTCAACCGTCTCTGTGTACAAAAAGTCATGTACCATTTAAGATTTCAGCAGGTTTGTTTTGAATCGCTTTGAGTAGAAAATCCCACATCTGTGGTACACTGTTTGAACTCTCCTATTTTACTTTAAATCACACATTGTGCTTGCTTGTGGTTAGCTTGTTTATTTCTGGGAGACAGCTTTACGATGATTATGACACGGTTGAGTAGATGAACTCCATGGTAGGATACTCCCCATCACCACGCTCCTGAGTTAGGTGAGTTTAAGGACACACGAACAATAACATAGATTTCTATACTTCTCTCTACACTTACAGGCGCATCTGGACTGAAAAAGCTGCAAGACGTTTTTAAAACTGATTATAAATCTAAAGTAACTGAGTACAGTCAACAAATGTAGACCTAGGATCAGCATTCACAGAACAGGCCTTCCCATGTTGCTTCAAATCCAGTGTCCAGTGTGCTTCAGATCTCCTAAAATGGAAGACATCACAACTCCTCTGAGCAGGCTTCAACACTATTGTTGTGCTCTTGTAATCAATTTTTACAATTGCCAGTGAAATAAAAAGAAATGTATACTTTTTGTCGCAACTGCTCCACCATTACCTTCCATGTTTACTTCTGCAAACACTGAGCGCTCTCTCTGCCTGTGATGTTTTTGGATCCTCTATACTGCGCATGAAGGACATGTTTACATTGTTCCGATCACTTACAAGTCACACATATTTGGAAATGTGAATGAGCATCCCCAAAGAAAATTAGATTTCACAAAAAATTAGAACTGAGCATCATAACCTCAGTTATGATGCTCGTAACGTAACCTCGTACAACGTAACCTTTGTTGTAGCTACAGAAAGGCATTTTTGCTCAAATTTTTCCAAAGGGTTGGGGGTTGGCTTTTTCTTCTCTGTTTGATTGATTAGAGTTCCTTGAAATTAAATAAGCTCTAATTTCACAGCAACGCCTCAAGGAGCCTTTAGGTAAATCTGTGTGTGGCCCTTTGCTCAACTCACACGTGGAAAGGTTAACTACTTTGCAGGAATGAGAACCAGAAGGTGACTTCTTCAGCATGAGAGCCACTCAGAGAAAAAGTGCAAGTCTCTCTGCCGTCATTGGCTGTTTCTGGAGTCATTCACATTCACCTGTTGACCTTGGTACTGATCTCTACCTTATTTAGCCTCCAGGGAGTCTGTACATGCCACATGTTTTCCATCACCCGCCATGCATCTCCACTGTATGGCTATTGTAAGACGCAGTTTTTACTGCCGGAGCAGAACAATGCCTTTTTGACACAATCCTCGCTGACTAATCCGGTGTGCCAAAGATCGCACAATTTTCACTGCAGAGACGTTCCGATCAAGGTTTACCCTGGGATGCAATAACGTCAGAGTCTGCAACAGGAAATCCCCAGTGATCATGAACACACAACTTCTATTCAACGCAGCAACTGGAGACTTTATTTTTGTTTGAGGGGGTGCCACACACACAGCTGAGGACAGTGCGTGTTTCCTTGCTGCGTTGCACACGGCCATGGGTTTTGGAGATTAATGAGTTCATAGTACTCTGACTGGTTTGGCTTCAGATAAAGCCATTTACTCTCTTTAGAAAGTATATTTGGCTTTTAATTTAGCTGATTCCACATAACTACCTGATGAAGCCCTTGATTCACAGGGGCTTTGGCGACCTACAGCACGGGGCTCACGCGTGGCGGCAGATTTAAGCCCACGAATGTTGTTGCAAGATGTCTGGGAGAGCAACAGTATGCTTAGCAGCTGCTTCTGAGGGAGAAATCAGCCACATAAGAGATGGTTTCCAAAAACAGAAGGCAAACAAAAGAGCATGTGGAACAGTACCTTGGCTCCAGTTTGGATTTTGTTGCCTGAAAGGCTGTTTTAAAGCACATATTTTCCATTTGTTTCTCGAGAGCCTCATTTCCTGTGAGTGTGAGTGACCTTCCCTCACCCTCAGCCAGTCTCTATTACCAGCAGCGCAGCAGCCAGCTCACCGTTGGTAGAGGAAACAATGACGACAGGAAGCTAGCGTCCTCGTCACAATGCCAACTCCTCCTAACCGGATTTATCAGATGCTTCCTTTCAGCAAATGTAATTTTCATGGAGATAAAAGATAAAAATTATTAAATAATGCAGCTACTTTCAGCAACAGGAAGTAAACAAAACTGAGTTTTTGCAGCAGTTAAAGATTTGTGTATGCGTGTAAGAGGATAGTAAATGTCTGGATTTTAAATCTTAAATGTCAGGTAAGCAGGAATGTTGCACATGTGACTAACTAGTTTTGAGGGGAAAGTCCTGCATTGTGGGAGACCAGCTTCCTGAGGGTGAAGAAAAGGGCATGTCTGTGTTACATTATAATCACGACAAACAAAGAAAACTTATTTGCCATCAACACAGTTTCTGTTTGAATTCTCTGGATTCATTCCCTCATTACTACCAATTAGTTTTTGAAACAAGACAGATGTTTTTAAAGTTATGTTTATGTTTATGAGCTTTGTCCACTGATATAAATTTCCATTCACGAGAACAGATTTATTAAAATGCGTTGCATTACGTCAGGATTTTGTATAAGCGGTTGTCTTTTGACTGTTCAGTCATTGGGGAACTGTCCACAATTTGAATTGTCCTCATTATAAATAATGTTCAACATGTCATTGATTAAGAAAATGTAAATAAAACTAATATTCGAGCAAAGGTTTATATATATATATATATATATATATATATATATATATATGTATATATATATATATATATATATATATATATATATATATATATTTTTTTTTTTTTTTATAATGTTTCTATAAGTTTTTTTTTGTATTTTGTGAGATCCCTGTCTCACAAAGTGGCTAAATTTGGATTCTGCAGAAGCAGTTTTGAGAGTGCGGAAAAAAATATTGAAATATACCAAGATGATTTTTAGTTCAAAAATTTGAACTGTCTACGTAGGTACTGTTTTGACAGTTGTCCATCAGATATTAATAATTGATGAAAAGTTATTTCTAAAGAAGTTGTCTGTTCACAGATTAGTGCACTGAAAAATGTCAGACAGTTGAGTGGAAGGGAAATATGTGGTAGGGCACAAACAACGTCTCTGTAGTTCATCTATAGGAGTTTAATTTTAGATTTGAAGTATGGAAGTGAACTCACTTCTCAGTCATTACTATAATTCATTGATCGATAAAACTATACTCTGTCTTGCATGTCTTACATTTTATGATTGCTTGACCATAATCACTTTAAAATGACAAAATCCTTAATTACAAAATGCAGAAAATCCGAACAAGAGACCAAGTTTTTATAAATTAACAATCTCTCATCAGATGCTGTTGGGAAACAAGGAGTGAGCCGGTGTGATTCAGGTCTGTTCACATCCTTCTCTAAATCTGTTTTAATTCCTACTTGTTTCAATTAATTGTTCAAGCAAAACCTCAGAATCAGCTGTTTGTAATGTGGTGATCAGTCATCACTGAGAGAAGGATGACTTTCACACAAGGACAACATTATAACCAAGTCTTCGCGTGAGCTTCATTCAGACAATGCAGTAAATTATCACGGTCTCTCAGAAGTGGCTCCAAGAAACTCAGGAAGCGTAAGTGATAAAAAAAAAAAAAAGAAAAAAAAAGAAAGTAGTTTGAGTGCTATTAGGATACAGGATAAAAATAAGATGACAAACATATGATATTAACGACCAACATCTGCTGCGTCAAGAAGATGTTGCTGTTCGGGCCTTACGTATGAATGAAAGACATGTGTGTGGCAGAGGGTTAACGGCGCTGATTTCAGCCAAACACCGCCTGGCACTTTGCAGCAGGCACGCAGAACAACCACGGTCTGCTGGAGAGAAGCCACTCGGTGCAGGAGCAGCTGCTTGCTGATTCAATTCTAAACAGACAGGAGGATTTGGTAAACTACTGTTGAAGCAGAGTCAGGTTTCCCAGCTCTTCCCGTCCGCCAGCCATCGCTGTTTGTAATATGTTTGTCTCCGATCACTGCGCGAAGTCGGCGAGGATCAAAACCACATTGGGACCTTCTCCCTGAAGATGGAACCTTCTTCAATGCACTGCTCTGAGGTCATTAATAGAAATGCAAAATATGCCCCAGGTGGACATCTTTGCAGCTTGAATAACAAGTCTCAGCTGCATTAAAATGACACTGTAGTATCCCTGATAGCAGCAGAAAAGAGAGAAATGCTGTTTGAAGCCAGAATGCAAGTGAAAAGTTTCTGGAGATTGCCTTAATGCAAAGCAACAAAACTACTTAATAACTCATTCAATAACAAAATGTCTGGATTTGTAGGTGATCTATTATGTCATGGAGGAATCACATTACATAGGATTCCTTTGTGAATCGTATGTAATTCACAAAATCATTCTTAAGAAAAAAAAAAAAATCATAGAATTCCACAAATTCTCACAATTTTCCTAAAATTACTTCACCAGACTTTTTGCGAGGCCAAATCTCAGATAAGCGCAAAACAATGATTGGATGAATGTTTCTACATTTCATATTTTTGTATCGTACATAAGACAGTCTTCTCTCAAAAGATTATCAAACAAGGTAAAGCCAGCAGCCTCTCCTCAGTCAGACCAATGCTCTTCCAGATTCAAACTCTGGGAAAATAGTTTCTCAAAATCTATTTGCATTTTGACATTTTGCACCTGGAGAACAAGGCATGTTTTAATGAGTCACCTGATGTCTGAAATGTGCATATATGGACTGGACAGATTCAAAGCAGCCACTGCAAATGCTCAGTTGCTCTCATTTTTATATATGAATGACAAGAGATTTTTTTAGGACATGAATATTTTGGACCAAGAAGACAAAAGTGAAGGAAAACATCTAAAAATCCACATTAAACAGGTTTCATTTGTCAAACATCCATAACATGAGATTTAGAAAAAAAAAAGAACAGACTGCCTTGTAGTTATTGAGTCAGCCATGAATTCCTCTGGAAGCAAACATGCTGTAGCCCAAAGTGGAATATGAATATAATGAAACAGTGTTGGATAAAATTATGTGAAAAATCAATAAAGTCACATAAAAATAACTGCTTCAATTAAAAAAAAGTATTTAAAAAATATTTTAAAAATGTTTTTTAAAAATAACTTTTTTTTTTCTGCACTAGATTTTATAGATGATAATTTCTTTTATATGACCAGCTGAGTTTCTAACAATTTGCATACAGTTAGAAAAAAACTAATATAGACCTTTATGCAGTGCAGTAGCTGAAAAGTGTAAAAAGTTTAAACTGGCTTTTAGGAAGTCCTTCCAGACCCAAATGATGCGGATCAGTGGTCAGGGTGGCTATAAAAATCACCTTTTTGACTGATTTCTTCTCAAAGGTGCAGCAGCTACTCCTTATGTTCTGTTGGATAAACATTTGGTTGGTTGCCCTAATAAAAGACTTTGGGGTTGCACACAATGTCGCTGCCTAAACGTCTGTGAACCGTACAAAATCCTTCTTTTAAAATCCCCCTGATGAAACACAGCTGACATTATCTGGATTTACAGCTAACATCTGGTTCTTTTATCTCCTTCATAATACCTTTATGTCAGAGATGAACATTTAGTCTCTTTTTTGAAAGTTTGCCCTGAATTCCTTCAAGTTACAAGAAGCTCTTACGATTATCCTCCAAACATATACACAAATAAGCCTTTAAATAAACCGCTGCAGCACCTGTTTCTCCCAAAGACGGAGGAGCTTCGTGTTCTCATGTTGCCATATTTACCCAGCACATTTTAAGTTTTTATCTGTAGCTTAAGATGGCACACAGCTTTAAACGACATAACGCTGGTTCTAAACGTGGGGGCAGAGAAGCTGTGGAAAATTCAAAAGTAATCTGATGCTGGCTTTGCACCAGAGCAAATGTTTCTGAAAGCAGCCTGCCACATCTTTGGACCAAAAAATGTCACCAAGACCTTGATGGTGCATTCCTCTAATTGCGATCCAATCTGTTTCCTATTCATGTTTGATTGAAGTTGATGGTTTTTCCTGGCATGACAGTGAAAACAAAATGTCAAAGAGAAACAGGAGCAAAACATTTTTTTTTCCTTTTTGGTGTGTTATATTAAGTCCATGTCTCCAGCTGAAATGGGTGGAGGACTGTGCTCACATTGCAGAGGGTGTTAATGCATTTGAGGATGAGTAGTGTGACATTAGCTGTAGCGCTTTGTGTACATATTTCACCTTTCTTTGGAGTCTGGCCACAGCAAATACTTATCTTAGTGAGATTCTGAATATTTCGGCGTTTCCAAATGACTTATTCCACACATAAACAAAATCCTCCACAAGACAGTTTAACTATTTTATGGTTCCAAAAATCAAAATGGCAGAAAATTGCTTTTACTTAAGCTAGGTTGGAAGAAAAAAAATAGCTGATTCGCACAGATGATAAATACCAAACAGTAGTATAAGACTTTAACATAAAGCCTGCCAACAAAAGCAGCTGCACTAAATTCAAAGCAAAAGCCAGTTCTGAAGACATAAGTTGAGGATTATTCTAATTGTACTGGCAAAGCTCTTTTGTGGCCAGCTGAATCACGACTCTGAATATCTTTATGTGTAATAACATGGAAGCAAAAAGTTGCACGTTAGCTCAGAAAAATCCATTTTTCAACAGCCGAAATGTGGCCAAAGATACGTCATAAATCAAAACCTTCCCACAGGCTCAGGGTGTTCATTTAATAAAGTCTGACATGTTAGAGGATGTCTGAGTCTCAGCAGAGCAACCAGACTGAAAATACTAACACTTGCGCCCAAAATGATATTCCAATCAAAACTTTATACCAAAGTTTGGTGCAAAGTTTGTTTGGCATACCTTATAATCTCTGTAACTCATTAACTCAAAACTTTGCATGGCTCGTGAGATGCCAAATCTTTTCTCTCTTTATTTGTTCATGTTTCTAAATTGATTTATTTTAAACCAAGGACAAAATGAAACTGCTGACTGCCATATGCTTTGGATCATTGTTTTGTTGAACCACCAATGAAGTCCCATTTTTCCATTGTCTGGAAGTGATCACCAGATTTTTATACTGACCCTTTGCAACCAAGTCGCTTAATCATTGAAGGCGCCATGATGGACATTGGAAGTCACAGACAGGAGTATTAAAGAGCGACTTAAATCGTTTTCCTATAAATTGTTTAAATTGTTAAATTGTGTTCCCATGTCGTTTTTGCCAGTTTAGCTATGGTTTCTACTTGTTCGAATCAAACTGATTGGTCTGTGAAGCTAACAAACTTGTTTTTTTACAAAAATTTCCAATAGCTAGTTTAGAAAAGAACCCACTCCTCCTCCCTCCTGATGTGTTGATCAAACTGCTGACTTTGCATTTCCCCTTACACTGGAGCACACTGAAAAGTGTACAGAAGACGAGATGCTAACCAGTTATTTCCCTGCATGCTGGGCTACATGACGATGTGGCATTGTCTCCATGGTTATGGTTAGACGCATACTTTCTCCATAATGTGATATTTAATATCTTTCTAATCATACTAACTTATTAAGTATGAACGTTAATCTTTAGCATTCTGTTACAACCCCACCCTAAAATTCCTAAAGTAAATTCTGGCACTGGGCTTTAACATAAAACGAAAAAGTAATCCGAACAGTTGATGAGTAAAAAAAAGTATAATTTATTTTACAGTCCTGATAAAACAACAACTACAGGAGACATAAAAAAACACCGGGGAGCTTAATGCTTCAGGGTCTCCAAGGCCAAAATAATAAACAAAACACCCCCTTATAACTATAAAATAAAACAACCACGTTCTAAAGAAGAACTAAAGGAAAATACAAAACCTAAACTCCCTTACTAACCAAAAAACAGGAGAAAACAGTTCATAACAAAAATGGCAGAGAACCCCTACCAGCTTCCACCTCTGAACAAAAACACGTCTTGAACAATTGTTCACAAAGATGCTCACAGCAAGCTCAGTTCAGTTCCCACACACAATCAGGTCCCACACAGGATCACAGGTCAAGGCAAAAGAAGGGGTCTGGCATCTTCAGCTTGCTGCTTTTTGCAGGGTGGCTGACGAGCCCCAACTCATCCCACCTGTGGCAGCCTGGTAAAACTGAAACACAAAACTTATGAAGAGAGCCCCTAGAGGTCAGTGACCGTAGCACATTCATAAAATGTTAACGTATTAGTGCTTTAAAAATCAAGCATCCAATAGTTGCCAAGGAGACTCAGTGCCCCCCCCC
>NW_015113336.1:197350-219837 GCF_001443285.1 Poecilia latipinna
ATATGGGCAAGAGGTCCCAGGGCCCCCCCCCCCCCCCCCCCCCCCCCCCCTCAGGATGCCTATCTTAACTGCAGCTCTCTAAAGTTGGATTTGAAGATTAATTTTTCCCCCTCATTACCAGGTTTCTCTGTTTGAAAAGAAAAAACTTCGATCCTCATCCAGCTAGATAATTCTGTTGCATGTTGTGTACAAAGTTATTTACATACACAAATTTAAAACAACATATTTTACAGTTTGACGTTGCTGCAATAAAGGTATTTTTTTAAAATCCTTTTTAGACAGAACTACTCAAGGTTCCAATAAATGTGGTTTTAAATCCTTAGACACAACAAAAAGGTGCAGTTTTAAATGTGTCCTGCTGATAAAAGCAATACATGCAAGGAAATGTGTAGACTAAGATGTTTTATTCTGGCATCTCTTCCCACTCTGTTTATGACTATCATGAAGGGAACAGCACAGACCTGTCAGGTCACCTTGTGTCTGTAAAGAAACAGAACTTTGGCCACCAGACAAGTTCCCAAATGTCCACATCAACCTGTCCCACGTGCTGCGCTCGCCTGCTTCCTCTGAGGGACCCACTTCCCCTCGCTCTACTGATCTCTGTCAGCTCCGAAACAAACAACTATAACAGACACCAAGAACTTTCTCCATTGTTTGATCCCGGCTCTGACGAGGTCAGGGAGCAGAGACCAGGAGAACTGATCAGGATCCGAGTTCCCACCCTCCCCCACAATTTTCAACATCCAGTTTTATTAAAGTGTGATCCAACAGGAAAAAAAAAATCTCACCGCTACCACATGCGATGGCCTCAATCCAAGCCAAACACTTCCACCGGTGTGTATACCAAGACAGATGACTATAGGACTCAGCCTGGCTAGCTCTACTAGCGCTCTTAGTATTTATTTTCAGAGTTCAAAGCACTGGCAGCAGCACACTTGGTGTCTGCAGTCCAGCACAGTGCACCCCTGATTACCACAGTGAGGCTTCACAGCCCACAAACTCATACGCTGCAGATTGTGCCAGCTACGAACTCCACATCTGCAGCGCACCGAAGAATGGGGGTGCAGACGTGAACGGAGGACAGAGGAGGTTCTGGGGGGGTTCTGAGGCTTCAGAGCAGGGGGTAAAGGGATTCTTCTGAAACCAGACTTTGCTGTGGCTTGAATGCCTGCTTTGTGCAGCTTGGCTTGATCGCACAAACCACATTAAAAGACGGGGTTTGTTATTCACCAAAAGGATTGATAACTAATGACTCACAGACCCTAAATCTGAGCTGTGAACTTTGTGCACTGAGCTGTAAAATTCATCAGTTTGTTAACAGGGTAAAGAGAGACTCTATAAAGCAAGAGATAAGAACTACTGTGTGAGCTCAGAGGATGCTGGTGACGTGTGGGATGACAGCCTCTCAGGTTGTCTCCTGAAGATCTTCTTCTTTATTAGGAAAAACTGGTTGTTTTAAAAAGTTTCCATTGTTCACAGATAAGAGGCAGTGATGTAAATTTATTCTAATATTTCTGATTCACCCATCGCAGACAGGAATGTCAATCATTTGTTGTGAACTGTTATATTTTCAGGATGGAATGATCATTTGTTTTTTTTTTTTGTTTTTTTTGCACAACAACATGCTCACAGCATGAAGCACAAAATCAAACCCTGTTTTACATGATTCAAGGGAGTGGGTGGAAGTATCAACTTATCCATCTTCCCACTCTATTATAGTGGATGAACTATTTTTTTTCACCAAAAAATTAAACTAGCACCAACAACAAAATCACCAGTAATAATTGAATAATAATACTACTTATTATCCAGCAGTAATGTGAATGAATGCGAGCTATTTAACAGAAATGATCGTTTCAGCCTCCAACTTCTATAAAATCTTTTTCAACCAAACAGTTTTCTGGGCTTTGCTGACTTGACCCCAGAGAGCCGTTCAGCTCCAAGTTATGAGCAAGACACTTAATCAAGGTTGGCCAACACATACATACTCCAGCTTTTTACTGCATCCCGACTCGTCATGACGTTTTCCTCTCTGTCCGGGCTCCATCAGTTATAATTCTCAGCTTCGATGCCACATGTAAACTGTGACGATCACCTCCTGTCCAGTAGGTGTCTCTAGTCCACTATGTGTTTCTTCTTGTTTCTTTTCAGGAAGCAGGTAGATGGGCTGTTAATTGAACACACTGGCAGCTGATAAATACTGACATCTAGTCAGTCACTGGTCTGCTTGACTGCCCTCTGGACCAGGCCGGAACGAGCAGCATTGGTCCACCATTCGCTCTGACTGGCTGTGCAGATCCCCCAGAGCATATTTTTCATAAAATAAATTATTGTTTCTATAGATCCGCTCATCAGTCTCCCATTTTTGTCATCGCCTTTGAGCTGGGCGTGACAAAACTGAAAGTTGTTATTCACAACAAACCTATCGACCAGATGGATCAACCTCCTGAGCTTAAATAGTAGCCGTAGAACTGTTACAGTTTAGGTTTTGTTGGGTTTATACTAAAAACTAAATTAGAATGCTTAAATTCATAATGCTTTGTTTGCTTTATAACAGTGAAAAGACATCAGAACAGCAGAAACTCTCTAAATCCCTTTACTGCAATGAAAACGTCGGGGTCGGTTTTTAAAAATCTTTGTATAATTTATTTCTCATCTATTCTGACACCAGAAGCATAGTTTCACAAAAAGTACCTAACATCTAAAAAGAATATTAGCTTATCATTTGCAGATGCAGGTAGTAACTAATTATATTTATTCAGTAACTTAAGTAACTTTTACTTGAGTAATATTATTATGAAGTATTCCTATTAATTTCCAGATCCTCTATCCACTGAGTGAATTCACTAAATGAAGAAGATGCATATTTTAACCAAATATGAGCCTAACAGACAAAAACTGACATTTTAAGTGAAAGTGAGACCTCCTGTTTGTACGCAAGCTTTGTTATCTTAATGTTATTTTATAACAGTCGAGCCGCTTTGTCATTGGGAGGCCAAGAAGGCACAGAAAACTGGACCGTATTTTCCGGACTACAGAGCGCACCTCACTATAAGCTGCACCTACAATTTTTTTGAAAAAACAAACTGGAAGCGAACATAATCTGCACCGGGCTATAAAGCCGAACCATGGACTCGTTCACGCCGAGTTTACATGCAGCGGCTCAGTTTCCCTCCTGTACTGCCAGATCGATACTCCTCAACTTAAAAGCGGCATCTTTTTCTTCGTGTGGTTTCCACGAGTTTGAAGAAATTTCTCCGTCATGCCTGACTTCTAATGATTCACTTCCTGGTACAGAGCCCCCTGGTGGTTGAAAGAAAATCCACAGAAAAGCTGCACCAGGCTTTAAACCGCATGGTTCAAAGCGTGCGAAAAAGTAGCAGCTTATAGTCTGAAAAATACGGTATATCTCATCATTGGATGTACCTCACCGTACATCCTTAAAATACCATAATTTGCATGTAACTTCATATTTTTTTCTGTGGTATATTCACACCTAAAACCACCCAATGAAATGTGTAACTTTTATTGGGGGACTGCAGTGAGCAAGAATGCCTCAGGAAAGATGAGTTGAGTTTCCTTAGGGTCAGTACCAGGGCCTGCATTTTATTGCCTTGTAATGTAGAATGTTTTTGAGACCGTTATATAAAAACATTTATTGGATCATAACATTCTTGTTTTCTTGATGCATCAAAAGAGGCACTAATCCTTTCTGCAATATATCCTTTGAAACGGAGGCCTTAACGCCAAGGCTTGTTATTTTTATGTTTCTGCTGACACCAACAGTCTTGGATAGATACATGAGAATACTGTGACACAATCCTTCCCCCCTGCAAAACCTCAAAGACAATTCCCTAATTACAGACTCTTCTTCCAAAACTTTCCTTTGAGAATGAAAACAGCTAGGCAGTGATGAGAAAACGCAGAACAAGTCTCGTTTTCATGGGATGAATCAACAGCAGAGAGGATGATTAAGAGCTTAAGCCTCAAGTCCGCCCTTTTCTGTATGTTTATTTGAAAGAAGCATCATGCCAAGACAGAAATCTCTGGGATTAGGTGGAAATAAATTTATGGTGAAATAATCCGGTTTGGAAATCTAATTTAAAGAAAAGGGAAGCTGACGTTCACATCACTGTGTGTCAAACAGAAACACCATGGTTTATAGACACGGTGACTGATTAACATTTAGTGCTTCCATAACAACAGCCATGCTTGAGATTTTCTACACAATCTGAAAACTTGGTATGCTGTAGATTACAGTACTTAAAAAGACAAAATATGCACTTTATTCCATTTGCAATGAATCTTTCAATAAGCAAAATACTCTCAATGAATAGGTGGAGCACAACCAGAGTCTGGAATTTGAATTAAGTTTTTGAATATGTATGAAATAGGAAAATAGAGTTGAAAAAATATTTGGATTTCCAGACTTTGTCCTTTATCTGTCCGTCCATCAATGAATCAGTCGGTCCATTTTATCTTCTTCAATAGCTCAAAATTTCCTGTTAGCTTTCAGGGTATTCCTGTTTTTGTCCAACTTCAGATTTCTGTATTACAGTCCATCCATCCTGCATCCTGTGGAAACTTTAGGTAGCTCACTGAATACTTACCAAGATAGAAATACATAAACAGAGATGCTACTGACCAGAATCTGACAACTGATTGATGAATCTTTTTTCTGCAGCAGTCCCTATGTAATCACATTGCAATGACTCTTTGCAATGAGAGGAAGGTGTAACTGAGGGGAAAAGACACCTTTAGCTATTTTCACAGTCAGTGATGTGGTAAAAAATAATCACACAGAATCATATAGATGTGAGAAGTTATTTAAAATACAAACTGTATTTTCTATGACTTTCAATACTTTTGGTTCTTTCAGGCTGTGACAGAGTGACAGAGTACAATATAACTTGTAGTCTCTCATTATGACTTTACACCTCCTTCCTAAAGATCAGGCTATTTGGGGTTTATCTAGCTCTGAAACACAAAAAAACAGATTTACATATTTTTCCTTACCATTGGTAGAGACTGTAGCCAATATTTTATATAAAAAGGCAACATGGAAGATAATAATTTTAGAGGGAACCCATCTGCTGTGTTTGCCTGCAGCAAACAGGAAGCGGTTTAGTCCAGACAGGATGTTCAGCAAACCGACCAATAAAATGGGGTGTTATATATTCACAGTCTGTGGCAGCTGTGCAAAATGCACATAATATTGCATGAAGTCAGCAGCCCACCCACAGAACACCACACAATATATGAAATCCAGATCAAAAGCTTGTTGTATTTTTTTTCTGTAACAGAGCAGATTGTTGTCAAGTTGTTGATGTTCAAAGCTTGAGAGCAGATCAGGCAGCGTGTGTTTCTGTACGCCATGTGCTGTGATCTACTTGTTCATAAAAGTCAATGTTTGAGCAAGTCTTTCAATTAAACAGTGTGTGTGCTCTCATAATGACCTGCAAATATATTATTCAGTGACTTATTCAGTCTCAGTGCAGGGGATTGATCATTGTTTATGTGATCAAATGTTACGTTTTATTTTATTCCTGTTTGTTGCCCCTGGTCATCTGACTCATGAGTGTTATAAAACAAAACTAAACTCAACAAAAATGAAACCTTCTGGTAGCTAATCAAAAGTTATTATAAGCTAAATTATTCTGTGGAGCTGATTAGAGAATGTCCAGAATTCAGGTAGGTCTCTTTTTGATACCTCTAATTATGAAACTGCCAATATAAAAGTGAAGCTGGCATGGTCATTTGTTTGAGCCTGGTTCTGTTAAAGGCTTCTTCATGTTTAAAAGTAATTGTTTCTAGGCTGCCATCACCTGCTTGCTCAGGATGCTGTATCTCAGTACAGTTCTGTCTACCAGTACACAAAACGTTACTGTTCTGTAAACTTACTAAAGTTTACAGAACACTATGTAAACTGTAATGTTACTGTTCTGTTTAGAACAGTAGCGTTCTGAACTCATTTTGCATGTCGTGATGTTCTGTTATGCATCCTTGTAAAACAACCAAATCAGACTTTCAGAAATCCTGCTGCAGCTCTGCAGACCCTGGTGGAGGGTTGTAGAGTCTGAAAAATGAGAAATAGAAAGCATAACCACTTATTGACAGACATTTGTAAACACATGCAGCCTGGAAAACACTGCCAACTGTGTGGCGTCTTTGATTTTTTTTTAGTTAAAAACTGAGTTTAGACACTGCAAAAAATATTGTAGCACAGAAAAAATGACTTTAGTTTGTTATTTTAAAACATTTCTTTCATTTGAAAAAAGGGGGAAAAAGTTGACTAATGCCACACTTATTAAATTGAATCTTTTTAGATTGTTTCCTTTTTCTTCTCCTAATGAGTTTTAATTGGAGCGTGTGCTCACTGGGGAGGAAATGGAACTGGCGTCTGAACTGCGAACAAGGCTTTCATATTATGAAGCATTCCTGTATGAGCTGCCACAGCGCCGCGCCGCGCCGCGCCGCGCCGCGCCACACATGCTTCCTCATCATCACGCCGAGGCTGCTGCACTTCCTTTCACTGCTCCTCATGGGTTCGTCTGTACAACCATAACACTGTGGACTTGATAGACATGCTGACAAGCTCAGTTCTGGGAAACGTTGGATGAATTATTATGAGACTTGGGAATATTTTTGACCTCTCACAGTGATCAATAAAATCTTTGTGGGAAAAGAAGAGGACATGCTTTTTCTAAATTTTATGTGCATATCCAGTTCTTCATGTTGTTGTAGGACTTTTATTTTTTTTATTTTTATTCTGTTTTGTTTATTTCCTACAACAAAGGGCAACAAGTTTGCAGTCGGTTGTGAACATTGAAATTGAATTCCTATAAAAAGGCGACTTCTGTTTAGTCTTGTGTATAAATGCATGGTTTAAAGCATGAAAGTCTATCCACAACCACATGCATATTCACTTACTGTTTTTGTTAGTGAATATGCATGTCAACCGTAGCAGTCAGAGACATGTATTCATCGCAGTAGAACGGTGGAGTAACTTGATAATTTTACTGATTTATGTCCTCCAACTTGAAAAGATACATTTCTATCCAATTATTATACATAATACATTTCAATTTCTTTTCTTTTACAAGATAAAAAGTCTTATTGTTGTCATTAATTGCTGTTTATTTGCTTTTCAAGCCTTTTGGTGCTTGATATTTTTATAGCTACATGCCCAAAAGCTGTGTACCTTCATTGAAGAAAGAAAAAAAAAAGTAGAGATAAAACAGCGATTAATGTAACAAAACAGCAATAGTTAGATAAAGTATGTTTTATTGAGGCAGAACAGATGATAAAAATGACTAATTAAAGCACAGTTGCTTCCTCAGGCCAGAATACATCCGATAGTGAGGGAGGGGAGGGGCTCCTTTCTCTAATAAACAACATGTGAGCATATCTGAAGATTATCTCTTATTTTTTTGTTTCTTCCTTTTCTTCCTCGTCTCTTTCTTCTGTCTGGAGGATGACTGATACTCATAATGTATTCCAGCTGCAGACCCCGCCAGTTGCCCACTCGTTTCCCTTTGTCAGTCTTATCTGCTCATGAGGTAAAGTTTCCACTTGCAGGATAAGCAATGGCACCGCTCCTGCTGCCAAATGAAGAGACAGAGCAAAATCCATTAAGATTCATCAATCAAGGTTCAGGTATGTGGGCAGTATAGGTTATATTTTTAAATCTGTTCACCATTTATGGATAAAGACATGTCTGAGTTACTTTTCCCATTCATAAATATTGCAGGTCAGTTGGAATATTTCTGTTACCTTCTAATGGAGTTTGAGCTATAGGCTGTTTTGGAAATATTTGCATCGGACCGTTTTCGAAGACATGCAGCACCTGGGGTTGACACGGACCAGTCCTCCTGAAATTGAACCGCAATGAATTTCACAGACCTGCTGCTCCAGAAACTGAAATGATGGAGGCATTGATTTAAATCTCAGAGAGCTACTAAGTCAGTGTCAGAAAAGATCAGGGCACATTTCAGTTACTATCGTCTCCTTCATTTCCTTCATTTATTTGTATATATTTCCAACATTTCCCTGCTGCTTCTTGGCAGCTTTATGAGATGGGATCCATGCTCCACATTTTACACATAATATTCTTGCCCTGTGATTTAAACCTAGCAGAGAAACATGTGAAAATCAGCTGAACAAGACACTAAAGGCTCAATTTCTTCTTCTTTTTGACAGTAATGCAAGTAAGTCTATCAGAGAAATGGCCTCAGGTTTGACTCTAAGATGCCTTGAGATTCATGAAGTGCAGGATCAACTCAACCAGCTCTCCACCATTGTGTTTCGTGATTTTCTTCAAATATGAAGCTATGAAATTAGCACGAAGCCCAAATGTTTCCACTTTGGTCTCAATGTTTAAAAGTCACTGTTGCACAGAACTTTACAACTTTGCAAATGTCAATGAGAGACACATAAAGACCATTACAAAGTCAGTCTTCTGCCACCTGAAGACAATTTCTTCTGTTAATTCAAAAAACACTGAATGGTTTAGGAGCAAAATACATCAAAGATCTGTTGTTGTCGTATCAGCCTTATGTGCACTCAGGACTTCTGGTTCTGATCAACTCTGCATCACCAGAATCCGAACCATGGAGAACCAGCAGTCAGTTTTTATGTTCCACTAATCTGAAACAAACTTCAAGAAAACCGCAATGATGCTGAAACACAGAATTCGTTTAAATCCAGGCTAAAAACTGATTTATTTAGAGTTATCTCTGATTAATAAAACCTAGAACATCTATCAGTTTTAGTCAGATGTGTTTTGTTTCATCATTGTGTTCAGTTTTTATCATGTGAAGCACTTTGAACTGCCATGTTGTTGTGCTAAATAAACTTGAGTAATCATGCCATGTGTTTTTTTAAGAGAAAAGACTTTCTCCTTAAAACCTGAAACAAACCTGATTTGTTCCAGGTTTCTCAGATTGCACTGACATAAATTTGATTAATCAATTGGAAGAAGCAAGAGCAAACTCACGCAAACAACATTTTTTTTATTTATTTTACCTTCAACTTTGTTGACTAAAAGCCTGTTGTGTGTATTTTGGGTACTTGTTTGCAAAATGCTAAAATTAAAAAGAGATGCAGTCCAACAACAACAGTGTCTTCAGTCAGAGGCTCCTTCAGGTATGCTGTATCACAAACTGCTAGAGGAGATTTTCCCAGCTAACGGCTATAGCCATCTGTAATGACTGCGGAGAGAGTTACTGCAATATCTAATTAAAATGTATGATTAATATGGTTTTACTGAACTTAACTGAGTTGACTATGTTGAGTCTGAGTGTAAACACATTACTGTGAAACAATACTCGAGGCTTCGGTCATGACACCTGCAAAAAATAAATAAATAAATGGAAACAATCGGCATCTAGCCTGCAGCCTGTGTTGCCTCTGCATTCTGGCCGCCTTGTGAACCTTGTGTAAATATCATCAGCATCAGATCATTTGTTCTGAGTTACAGAAAATAAATAATATATATTCAAATGGTTATAATTCTTGCTGTCAATCAGCAGTTACGCCTCACACCCATATTTGTCGACTTCATTGTTTCCCCGTACATATGGCAGATTAAAAAAAAATATGAATTTTAAGCATTACAGTAGTCAAGCCAAAGCACGTGCATGAAACTATGAATCACAGCTGCTCTCGTACCAACATGTGACCACAGGACCAAACTCCTTCTGCGTCACACTCCAGAATACGACACAAATCACAAATTATTTTCAACCTATGAAATAATAGAAGAGAGAAAAAATTCTGGCTTCTGCCAAGGCAGCAGATGATACCGTGATGAACGTCACCGACCTGCCAGCGCATTCTGTTGTGATCATGCAGCTGGTTCTGTTCTCGATGTGTTGCAGCGACGCAGACCTCCACCGGCGCTTGGAGGTGGCCGCACAGCACCAGATGTTCTGAGAGCAATGAAGGGGGGAGTCGGGTTCTGTTTGAGATGTGCTGTGATGTGGGCGAGGTGAGGAACAGTGCACATGACTGCAGCGGGTCCCACATCTGTTTTGCCAAGAGCGACTGTAACAGCTTTGAGGCATGACAGCAGAGAATTGAAACCAAAAGATGGAGATAACTGTCAGAGGAGGATTATTTAGTTTTCTTTTTCATTATTATTTGAATATATTGCATCTTTCTGGATGCAATGATTTCAGTAATGCAGAGATATTAGACCGAGGTCAAGCTGGTGGCATCCCAGAAATCAATCACCTCATTACAATGGTGGTATGACACATTTCCAGCTGAAACATTTGTGCAGCTGGTCTTGTTGGCAGGTTTTGCTTCTCTGTGTGAAGTATAAAACATCACTGTTGGCAAAATAAGAACACAGAAGGCAATTCCAATCTTTTCCCCACTTCGCGGTTTGTCACAGTTTGAAAAGACCCCAAAGTGAACTTCAAAACCACTAAGTTTTGTGATGAAATGTTAACTTATTTGATCTTGTTTTCAGTGTTTCTGTTGTTAAATGCTCATACCTAAAAGATTCAGAGAAATCTCATTATTTAAGAACAGTCAGATGTATTTAATATTTTCTTGTGGAAACAAAGTCCTGTCTTTTGCAGACTCCTGTGCCTCTAATATGACTGAATCTTTCCATTGTTGATTGTTTATTTGTAAAATGTCCTGAACTCTCACGAGGACCCTGCAGGTTGTCTTGTACTTTCAGAGATGCTCAAGACAAGGCAGGCAAAGTATGGTAATGAAACTGTTTCCATTAACAGTAGTTTCCATTGACTTTATTGACCAGATAGACGCCATGGATGGATGTATTGATTAAAAAGCCCAGTTATCAAACCATCCTGATTTTCTTCAGAGAAAACATCAGTTTCTGCACAATATTCATATAAATAATTCAGTGTTCCCAAATATTTTCAGATTCAGATGTAACTTTATGTTTATCTAATCAGCAGAAGAAGAGCAGTGAGTCTAAATGAGCAGTTAGAGAGCATTCATATACAAATATAGGTAATATGGACAGGTGGGAAAACAAAACAAATATTTTTTTTTTCTTAAATCATAAGATAGACTGCTACCTGTGGTTTTTTGGGGGGGTAGTGCTAATTTGTTTTACACAAGATGTCTATGTTTGGAGTCTTCTTCTGTTTGCTCTGTATGTTTGAAAGATACAAACATACAGATAATTGTTATTATTATCTGAATAACAAAAAAGTATGGAAAAGTTTTTACCAGACAGAACATTTCCACCACATGACTCTGTGTCAAAATACTCCTTCAGGGTCCAGCATCCAGCACTCAGGGGGTATTTTCAGTAAACAATTTAGAAAATGATTAGCGGATATACGATTCATTTTAGTGGTTCCAAACTAGGATCTTAGAGGATTACATTAGAAGGAGGCCTCTGTGCAGTCTGTTTTATCTCCTGGATCATCTGACAGGGTCATTCTCATGACAGCCAATTGGTCACAGATGTGTCTCCAAAAATGATAATCCTGTCACTGATGTCTGCGGCAGGGTAAAGACCATCTGATTAAAATGGGATTATGACGGGGTTTCAGGGTCCTGGCAGGATTAAATGGCTGTCAGGATTAATGAGGAACAATGAGGGTCTTCTGATGGGTTAATTAAAAATCTGATTGGTAATGTTACTCAGCTTGACATCAGAGTTAAAGGACAATGGGCTGAAATACACTTGAATTCTGTGCAGAGAAAATTTTTCTTACACATTTCAAGAAACGTCTCATTGTGATGTAATGACACTGAAAACAAAACAAATGACTCTAGAAATATTTTTCCAGTTATAGGAAAGGTTGCCTGTCTTCCTGGCATCTTTTCTTCACTTATTCACTTGTGAACAATGAAAGGGAGAGTGCACTGAAGAGCTCAGTTTCTCATGGAAGAGATTTCTTCTATTTTTTTCCCCTTTTGTTGCACTTATGTCGTCCAACTTCCCTTCAAACTCTACCTCATCACATCATTGACCTTCTTACATCATCTTTTTTGTTTCTTCCTCTGTTAAAAATCCATATTCAACACTCTTAGTCCACTATATTTCCTCTGCAGATGTCCTATCCATCTCTCAAACTTTCTCTCCAAATCTCTATCTGAGCTGTCCTTTGATTTACTCAGTCATAAACTTGCTTGGTGGGTCTGGTTGCCTTACAGTGTTATTTCACTATATTTATTTGCTTTTTGAGAAACTGAGTATTTTCTCTGTAGCACAAGTGATTTTCTATTATTGTAAGGCTGTGCCATTACCTGCGTTTCCATTACAAATGTCTGAAAACTTTGTCAATATTCAGCTATTGTAAAAAAAAACAAAACAAAAAAAAAACATAATTCTAAATTGCACTTGCAATTAAAATCACATGTGAATAAGTTTGTTCATGCAATAAGCTATTTAAAAACATACCATCCCATCATTCTCATACTACTACTGCCTGTCATCTTCTTCATCCTTTCTGCTGGTAGAAATATTCGGTTGTTGTTGACATGATTTGTGTGATGGGAAAAAGTGTTTTCATTGCAGTTGAGCACAATACAGCAATTTTGATACAGCTGATTCAGCCATTCATTCCAGTGTTAAAACTTTTTATTAAAAAAACTGCACTCTTTCAAAATTGGTGTGTTCCCATAAAGGAAATTTATGGAAATTCCAGTTTATGTGTGTTTAGGTCTTCATGCAACATTAAAAATAAAGTTTCTGTTGCCTCAGTTTGTTTGCAGTTACATAAAATAATACATGTGTTTTTGCTATCAACAACATTCTAAGTTAAGTAAGAAAACAGCTAAAAAATACAAACACATACATATTTTGTCAGGATCCCTTGGTGTGTGTGTGTGAGATCTTTCCATCAGACGATCTTTGCAGGAGGGCGTGGCTGCTTCACTGCTGACTCTTCACTTGCCTTCAATCAACTGATTATCTGCTGTGGATTTAAGGAGCTGTAATATGATCTGTCTGCTGCTGATGATCAGATATTCTTCATTACTTCGCTGATGTTTGCACCAACCCCAGTTCTCACAAGAAAATACACAGAAATTACACCACCTTCTCCAACTTTCTGTTACATTTCTGTCTGCTTAGGCTTTGTTCTTTTATCTGTTGAACCTCAAATTTATACTTGTCACAGAAAATGTAGTTACTTATCTTTGCTCTTTATTTTTTATGTTAAAAAGGGGGAAAGAAGAACATTCACATAGACATCAAATTATTTTCGAACATTTTAATTGAAGTACATTCTTAGGCCTTTATTCAATGTTCTTTTTGGAAACATTGTTTTGTAATAAGAACATCCACATAATCTGTTTTCATTAAACGTGAAAATCAGATCATTGAGGATTTTTTTTTTAACTTGAAGAATAAAAATGCCAGATGTTAATATTTGATGTGTTTTAGCTATGACATAAATATTTCACTGGTTCCTGTGCGATTTGGTGTTATTCCTCAGCTTCGGGTCTTGCTTCCAAATCAGATTGGAACAATGCAGACCAGGCTGTAACACGGAGGAATTTGGTCTTCACAGGGAAGGTCATTGACCTGTTTTCTCAAGGAAATTTATGAAGCGCATATCTAGTGCTTTGTCTGTATCCATTTCAGCCTTTGTGAGAAGCACTGTTCGTTTTGGATTTCTTCCTTGGACTGTCAGGGTGGTATTCATGGAGCTAGTCTGACCCACATTTCCCATGTGGTCCTCCACTCCATCAAAGCTTCTCATGCTTCGTTCTAAGCTAACAAACTGTGATGAAATGTCATTTCAAATGAACGTGAAATCATCAGGAACATTTTGTGGCTGTTCCGTTAATAGTCTGACTTTCAGAGTTTCAGAGAAAATGTTAGAAGTTTCTTTTTAAACTCAGTTTGTTTTAACTTGTGTCAGTGTTCACACCCAGTCTGGAAAAGTCTGGAATTGTTTGAAGGTCTTTTCCATGTTTGGATCAGGATTTTATTTTATTGTGACTTTTTGTTTGATTGAGTTACTTTTTATTAGTTTTTATTAGCTAAATTCTGTTTATTTTTTACTGTAGTAGTTGTAGTTTTTTCATACTTTAACCACCTAAAAATTAACTAACGTATTTTATTTTGGTTATGTATACATCAATTGGGTAATGAATACTCAAAGAAGATACCATTTTCAAAAAATGTATCCAAGTATTGTTAAACTGACTGACTGACCTTTCCTCCAAACCTTTGCTGTCACCATCTTGTGGGCTAACATTAGGGCCACCAAGCGGAGTACAGCTGTGTGGGAAAAATTTCAATTTCATATCAGTTCAAAAGGCTAATAAATAGATTCATAAACATGAAAACAAAAGATATAAAATAAATAATTTCAGTATTTTTAAGTTTTATAAACACACAATGTAGTTCTAGGTAGATATTTTTTTCCCTTTTACGGTAATTACAGTTTTTTCAATTTCAGTTTTTGTTATTTCATTAGTTTTAGTTAACTGTAGTAATAGTAATAGTAGTTTGGGTACGGATTGGATAATTACAGTAGAGGAGAAATGCTTGTACTTCCAGACGTTTTCCCATAGCCCATCCATCCATCCGTCCTGCAGACAAATTATGCTTTGAAAATGTTTCTAAATATCAATGCATCCATCACAGATGTGAAGTTGAAAAGTGTTTTAGCTTTAATCAAGCTGTTTTGAAGCAGATATCTAACAAAAAAATCAGATGTTAGGTTTGTCATGAGAGCAATGCCTCCCAGATGTTCTTCTCTGGCTGCATATCTTTCCACAGAGGCTGTTTATTTTGCCCTCAGTCGTTGCCCTAATGACAAATGGCCGATGAGCTGATCACTGAGAAACATTCAAGTGGAATCCTGTCAAAGACAGCAGTGTCTCATAAACATTTGGTTCTTGTTATGTAGCTGGGAACCTCACGGAGGCCTGAATTGGCCTGAAAATCCTTTGGCCTTTTGTCTGTATGCATGTGGATTCTGCTGGCAGGCAATTCTGAGAACCACCCAAAACAAAACAGCCAGGAGGTGCTCCGCTGTTCGGCGGTGAAATAACCGGCCTGCACGGTCAGATTTGTTTTCGAAGGGGAACAAAAAAGCACACACAGCTTTGATGATGTCACCCATATGCCAGATCCCCAGTGTGAAGCTCACAAGGCATTGGCTATCAGTGAAAAGGTCCCATTCTGGTAGGTTAGTGATTGGAAAGCATGCCAACTCAGAACAAAAAGCTCCCTCTGGTGCTAGATGGCTGTTTGATATTGTTACCAGACTCCTGTTCTGATCTCTGGTCCAGCCTCAAACTCTCAGCTGAAACATCACGCAGAGAAGGACGGCCGTAAAACCAGAGCGTGAAGATGAAGTGGACTCCTGTTATCGCATGACCTCAACTGGCTTCACAATCACTGTTTGGTTTTCCTTCAGGGAAAAAAAAACGTATGGAAAACAGGGATAAGACTGGAAAAAAAAAAGAAACACACCCATTTGGAAGTAATTTCAGCAAACGGCATCTGAAAGTGCTTGGCTGTGATACCATCACACTTTACTACGAGCAGTGCATCCTGGGAGACAAACTATTGTTGTGTATAAAACTATCTTGAAACAGTACACAAGGAAATACTTCATGCTTGGTTAAAAATTTGATTATTAACATAGTTTTCTTACTTTATTGAAGGCAAGCTCACAATTATTCAACCGCAATGTCTTCAGTAGAGATATCAGAGTTAAGAAAAGCAACAAATTCCTAATAATTTGTTAATGCTGCCTCAAAATCGTTAACAATAAAAGTCTGAAGCTGTATAAAGGAACAGACCTCCTCTGCAAGCAGTTTGGTATTTCCTCAGATGAAAACCGCAGCATTACCAGCAACTGCTTTGTTTTGGTTCAGCTATTTTCAGACTCTAACTGGTTCATTTCATGGATTACTGGAACTATTAATGAAAGTATTAAATCTTACTATTTACCTCAAATTACCTATGAAGTTCCAGTGCAGAACGTTTTACCAGTTATCTATGTTTGCAACTTGTTTTGCATAGTTTGTCACTGCTGTGTGCTCTATTGTTTTCATCAACAGGACCTTGAAAACTGATTTGTTCACAATAAGAACTAAAATATAAATCACTCTAATCAAAATATATAAATATTCATGTTTCCCTTAGTTATTTATTGTAAAATGTTCTTTCAGAATTTGAATTATGATTTAAATCAAAGAAAATATGTATGTAGTGTTTTGTCAAAAAATAAAGAAAAATGTTTATAAAAAGTTTGGCATATTTCTATAAAAATGTTTTTTCATAAACTTTTCTAAAATAAAATATTTAATATCAGTCTATACAATAAATAGGAATAATATATTGTTCTTTTAACTATTTGAGTTGATTATCTAACTAAATCTACACTAAACTGTTTTCATTGTTGTTTATCTTGTTGCAAACCAATGTCACCTTAAATTTTAGGCACATAATTTATTGCAGTTTTCAGAGTATCGCAGTTCTACCCTGGTGACAATGTGATCAACATCCAGAGCAGGATAAAAGTTCATTTCAATAAGTTTTTCCAGAATTCTATAAACAGTTTTGAGACTGTAATGAAATGCACAAAGTGGAAACTTCTCACTTCAGGTCTTCTCAGGAGACTCGGATTTATTGAAATAAGTTTTACTGAACTGGACGTCTGAAGCATCTGAACGTTAAAACCTAAGCCTGAAGTAAAACTTTTGACTTTAATGTGAGCGCTGCTCATCTTCTGAGCTCAATTCCTTCAGAGCGGGAGGAAAGGTCGCGCAGGTATTTGCTTCAGCCTCATTTATCAAAGCCGTCTTCTCCCATCTGCAGCTGGAAGATATAACTGACACTCATCATATCAAAAGGCACTTCAGGACTCCCACTCAAAGCAGCTTGCTTTGAGCTGCAGAACCTTTGCCACCCAGTCCTGCTTCCTGCCGGGAACTGAGCCAATAAGGATTTACACCTGGCAATTTAAAGATTTAGAAAAAAGAAGAATTAGCTCCTTCAAGTTCAGAGTCCAGAACTGAAATAGATTTTTTTTATCCTATTTCCTTTCCCTCATATCACATCCGACTGTCAAACGTTGTTTTGCAAATCTGTCTCAGGAACTGGGATGTGCACCTGGTGGATAAATCAGCTAAATAAAAAAAATAAGTCTGCTGGGATTGTAAGTCATTTTAAACAGGTCCGACTTTCACCAAGATGTGGGCGACTGTCCCAGCAGCCTTGTTTTCAGCACCATCAACTAGAAAGGAAGTAAAGAAGAAAATCTGAGAACCTTTTTTTCTGTGGTAGTACTTAAAAACTGCAATTAATCTAAACAATTTCATTGACTTGAAGTTTTATTTATTTGAAAACCGAGGACCTTAGGGGGAACGCATCTGTTTTTATATCTTTTGTCTCGTTTCTTTGGATTAAAACCCTCCTTTCTTTGGGAAAACAGGCTCAATAAACACTTTTGTAATAAGATATGAGTGTATTAAGACATGCAGCACAGGAACTTGTCATCAAATGCTGTCTTAATAGGATGAGACAGTAATGAGGGAAAACTTTAGCTTTTTTAATGTTCCCACTACTATCAGTGTAAAACAGCACATGCTGGATTAATCCATCACATGTTCTGTTTCAGCTGAAAGATGGAGGAATTGCCAGAGGATCCAGAAACACCTTGGAAAAAAAAGAGGTCGCCCACTCTCTCTGCAACACGCCTGTTTTCTAAGTCAGGTTTCAATAAAGACACTTCCTCCGCTTGAACCTCATAACATGGTGCATTTGGTTTTCCAGTCGGGCCAATATCAACTCTGATAGCAAGGCTGGAAAAATGTTCTCCCTTTTTGGGCGATTAGGTTACGACAAGTCGGTGCAGGGTGCGTTTCTGCGTCTAACAGTCAAGGTTGCAGGGAGAGTTGATGGGATTTACAAGTTTTTGTAATGAAGATGACCTACCTCCAAAAACCTCTCCAAACCCACTCTGAGCCTCTAAACACAGTAAATTACTCCCATCATGCTGACACCATTTTTAGTGGGGGAGGAATTACACTTAATGTCCCGGTCAAAGATACGCCGATGATAGATGTAGCAGGAAGCAGAGTTAGGAAAATATTTTATAAACATGGAAAACGATTGTTAGTGTGGTTTCAGAGAAGTGAGTGTCTTAATAATAGAAGGTTTTGGAGGCGGGGACTCCTCACACACTTCGCGGTTCAGTTCCAGTGCTCCTGCTGATACTTTTTCTAACTTTAGATTAGATTGTTTTCACTGCTTACTAAACATCCGCCTGCACCCTGCTCCTTCAGAAGGTTCAATCATTTTGACTATTTTACAATGCAACAAAATGTAAATGTCTGCTATTGGTTTTGTCAACCAAGAACAGACATTATTGTTTTTTTTGATACATCATATAATTTTTTTTTATACATCATAAAATGAAAAGCACTTTGAACTGCCCTGTTGTTTAAATTTTATATACAAATAAACGTGATTGCTTGTACAAGTAATGACCTCCTTAAAGCCAGAGGTTACATTAAAAAAAAAGTCAAACTCTAAGCCAAAAAAAAAAAAACTAATTTCTGAAATCTACAATAAAACTGTTTAACCTCTTTAACCTTGTTTATTTTGCTCTAAAACCACAGATCAGTAGATACTTGGGACCTCGTTTTAAAAAAGCTTATATCTGCATTTTTAATAGTTCACACACCAAATATGGTAAATGGTAAATATACCTTGATATGCACTGACATCACAGTGGAAGGCATTTTAGCACTAGAAGTTAATATCTAGTGCTAAGATGTAATGAAGACTTACTTATTCCTCATTTCTGCTCTTTAGGGAACAGCCAAGGGAATAAATGCAGCTCCTGGATTGGCTGCTTTGCCAAGTGTCATGAATCATTGGGCCAAGTTGTTCCAGACTCCCAAATAAATTTATCTTTCTAACATTTTGGGTAAGCCATGAAAAAATCCATTTATTGGTGGATTATCTGCAAATACATTGGGGTGAGCTTCCACATAAAAATCTGCAAATAAGTACATCTTGAATCTTGGAGCTCTTAGAGTTTCTTCCAACACTTAGCATAGTGATTATCAGACTTTAAAAGGTTGTGCTAAAATTAGCCCAGATCCTACTTGTCAGAGCAGGACTGTTTTGTGTAACTTAACAGTTATAAATTTGAACATCACACATGGGATTCCTCAAAGCTCTACTCTCAAGTCACTTTTACTTAATGTCTGTATGTTCCTCATAACTCAGATTATACTTCAACCTTTCTCCAGTCTTTGACATCATTTTATTAAAATGAACATGCATAAAGATTTTAAACACAATCTCAGTAGGGAGTATAAAAACTGAACTCCGGTAAATGCTACAGAGATCCGGTCATAAAAAAAACAACCTTGAGTTGACAAGAGAAACCCATGAAGCTTTGCTGCTGTTTATGATTTAAGGAATGATAAAAAAATGTTTGGCCTCTTAAGAAAATATGAATGTGGCCTTGCAACCCTGAAAGCTATTCAACATATAACCTTGAATATTTTATAACCAAATGTAGAGGCAAAAAAGAAAAGAAGTATGAAGACATATCTAAGTGGAAAAGCAGGAAAACACACCAAAAAGAATGCATGGAAATCCAATAATTTCAAACTCAACAGGTCGCGGAGTCCATCAGTCAAAATCTTAAATAAACAGACACAGTTTCAAACTGAGATAAATTGATTCACATTTTAAGCAGTGTCCACTTGCTGACCATAAAGCTGCAGGTGCATCAGTCAAAGCAGCGAGCCAGACAGACTGACCTCTGCTGAGAGGTTCACTGCAGCAGACTGTTTCTGAATCAGGCCTTGTGTGTTTATCCCATCACAACAAATCATTTCACATGGGCACCAAAACCAGCATGAGGATGTATTAATAAAGTGATTCTTTCTCTGTTTGGCTGTGGGGATTTATTGCTTTAATGGAAAAACATCAGCTTTGTTTTCTTTTTTTAAACAAATATGTTGGTGTTTATTGCAGAAGAGCAGGCTTACTCTGACCCTCGGAGACCACCGCTCTCCTTCTCTACTGGGACCAGAGGGACTTCAGCTCCACAAACCATCAGCCTCACTCCTGTAAAAAAAACAGAAATACCACACAGGATGTTGGGAGCCAAAAACAACCAACTTGGAAGTATTGCAATCACATTCATAAAGCTTTCATTCATTTTAACAGCTGCAGGTGGCCTGAACAGGAAGTGTAGTCTGCGTCGTTCAAAGTGATGATGCCCCCTGTGGAGAAACATGCGTCCACCAATGAGCTGATAAAGGCTATGAGCTGTGGAGTTTATGTTAGAGCTGCACCATGGAGAAAGCCACCATTTACTGCAGATTTTAAGAAGGGGGAAGCTTACAGCTCCAAGTGTTCTTGTCAGGTTCAACCTTGATGTATTCTACACAACAGGTTGCACAACTGATGGAAAATGGAATAAAAAAACAAATTGCTGAAATTCATAAAGTGTGGAATGCATTTGAATTCGGTCCTGTTTGCAATGTCACCCTTCAATAATAACCAACCCTCCAGAAGTCTTATATTGAATAAGTAGAGTCTGCCTGAGTGAAATGGGTCTTGTTAGTGACCTTTAGTGAACAATCATTAGCTGAGTTTCCATTACAAATGTTTGCAAAACTAATGTCCAAAAAGCAGTTGCAGTGTTTCCATTAAATAAGAAATGCAATTAAAATCACATGTGAATAAGTTTGTTCACATAGTGAGTCGTTAAAAACATTAAGCAATCATCCTCCAACTGCTTCCTATCATCTTCTTCATGGTTTGTGCCACTGGTAACATCAGATTGTTAATCGTATGACTCGTGAGATGTAAAAAAAAAATGTTTCCATGGCAGTTTACAAAATAAACCAATTTCAATACAGCCAAAAATCCACAACCTAGTTCCAAAACTTTATCTGAAGACAAGTTTCTTTAAAATTTTATTTCTTTTGAAATGTCAAATCGCGTAATTACATGGTCAACGGAAAAAGAGTGTTATCATTTATCGCAATAATTACAGGGACAATGTATCATCCAGCAAAATGTGTTACCAGGAAAGGCCCATCTCCATAGTAAAAAGTGATGGAAGTATTGTCACTTTTCACTCTGATGGGTGAATATTTTTTTCAGCAGAAACAGAAATGCTGATCAATGTTGATAGGAAGAATATGAAGTTTAAATACAGGGCAATTGTGGTAAAATGTCCCATTAGAGGTCGCTAAAGATCCAAGTGGAAGGAACTTCTTCTTCCCAGCATTCAGTCATTCAGCTATGCAGAGACCTGGAAACCAACCATTCATTGGATTCATGTTTTTTGGAGAACGGTATCTAAAATATGATAGTAATACTAAAGGACTGGATTAGGGCATCTAATCAGTTTATGTGATCATTTCAATTCATTTGAGAATCCGGGATAAAATAAAAAACTTAAAATTTAATGTTCACAGATGCTCTCAATCTAGTTTGAAAACTGCAAGATGCAGTGGAGACTCACTTGTAGAAAAGTGGTTGTGCAAAGAATTAACTCATTCTCTGAGAGCTGAACACAAACACAGGCCAGGCTTTTCAGATTTTAGTTTGTAAAACAAAAATGAAAAGCATGTATCCTTCCCTTCAGCTTCATAATAATGCATTACTCTGTATTGATCTCACACAACATAGAATCCCAAAGCAATGCATGGTTGTTTTTGATTTTAATGTAACAAAATGTGAAAAAGTTTAAATGATATAAAGAACTTGGCAAAGGACTGCAAATGCATTGTCAGCACAACAGAACAGCAGGTTTTTCTTAGGATGTGTTCCTCAGATACAACTCAATACTGGCTACAAATTTAATTTCATTTTCTGGCTTTGTGTCCACATAAAGTCAGTCTGTCTTTCATATTGTGACTCTACGAATTCTTAACATAAAAACACAGAACAAAAATTGTTTAATCTAAAATGTTTTGAAAAACAGAGCTCTATTTTTGCTACAATGTTTTTATTAAATTTGAAAATATAACCCTGCAAGCATGTTAATGTCTCCATAAAACCAAATTTAAACTGCATAGCAAAAAAACTGTTTTGGAGCAATGTTTGATGACATTTTAGTAATATCTTTAAAGTAACGATGATGATGATACATGCTGTACTTTGGAGGGGATTACAGCTTATCTCAAATTTCATAAAAATTTGATGCCAAGATGATTTTGCTGGACATTTTTGATTGTGAATGTAATAAAAGATGTGATTGAGGTTCAGCAGTGGGAGGAGAGGTGAAATCATACCAGGTGGCAATAATTAGCACAGCTGAAGGGCATTTCTAATCAGTCTGCCTCTAGCTTTATAAGCCATTAGGGGATCCTGGATGGAAAAGTTACAAACCAAAGTAGATGGAGTGTAGACTGAGCATCCACTGGGGATTAGTCAACTCTTTAGGAATTAAATATATTCAAACAATTTAACTCCAGGCAAGGACAATAGTTATAAATGTACAAAAAAAAAGTTTGTGAAGGTAACTGAAAATGTTTGTGTTGCC
>NW_015113336.1:224392-258099 GCF_001443285.1 Poecilia latipinna
TTTTTTTTTCTGTGATCATATATCCTACTAATTAAATGCAACCTCAATCAGACTTGTGAGCTGTTTACAACCCCAAAGTGACCCGTATCTGCAGAAAAAGAGTGCAGACGTCACACAGCTGTCTGTTATTTACAGATATAATAATGGATGGATGGATTTAAAGTTGTTGAGCGATCAGAGCCGACAGTTTTGTCACAAGATCATAAAAAGAAGGACGTAACAACAAAGAAAGCACTGCAGCTTCTGCAGAAAAGTCTGTCTGGAAGCGTAGGAGTTGTGGGATTGTGATGAGACGTGCTTCACAGAGACAGCCTTCTTTCATTATTTCATAATTATATCTCTCAACCATTGTTTGCGTATGGGTTTACCACGTCTGGCTTCTTCTGGTGCAGAATTATGATGCATGCCTTACATCAGTGGTGTAAAAGTTGGATAAAGCTAGCAGGGAAGGCCATGACATTGATTGGCCTGCTCTATTAAGACAAAATTTAGGAAAATTAACTTTAAAAAACTGTTTCACAAGGGCACTTTTCTGTTCAGAGGGAAAAGAGCAGATGCTCTAGCACCTCCTAGTGGATCTGTGCACATCTGTACTGCCATCCAAAACACTTTAGATGTCAGCATGTATGATAGATTTTTATCTATACTAAACAAATATAAATCACAGTAAAATAACAAAACTTTTCCAATTTAAATACTTATCAAGCTGAGAAACTGTTTTAACAGACATTGCTTGCTATAAACGTATTCTTGATAGTCACTCCTGACGCACTGACTAACTCTGATATACAGGCATGGTGTGACAGACACTCCCACAAAGTAGGACACTGAGCAGAGAGACAGCTGATCGTTGTTTCATGCCGAAGCCATGCAGAAACCCCTCCCACACAAGATGAATTGTGATCACGGCAGGCAGTCAAGTTTCTCTCATTTTTTTTCTGTGTATCATGTTTGCCGACTACATAAATGTAGTAATTGAAATGTAAAGCAGGCTTCCCGTGGTACAATATTTACACTAAGCTCCTCACATATGGTAAAAATTGTTGGACAGCTGGTATCAATTGCTGGAGCCGCATTAGAAACACTTTGGGAATGAATTTTAAATTGAGAAGGAGGGATGTACTGTGTCAAAGACGTTAAAGATTTCAGAGCATAATTCCTGAATGTACAGACTGAATGTTTCTCCTGACAGGGATGACATTTTAGAACATATCTGACAGAAAGTTAACTTAAAACTGAACCAAAGGTTATTGGATTTCAGCACAGTTAGTTCATTATTCAAAAATATGACAGATCTCTGAACTTATCTTTAACCCATTGTTTAACAGAGCTACAATAAACCACATGTTAATTTTTTTGTGTGTGGATTTTTATGGATGTACATGATGACACATCTGCATACAGATGCAGATGTGTCATCTGCATATGGACACAGTCACATTTCTAATTAAATTTTTAAAATCTTCCTGAAATGTTATCCCCAACTTTAATGCATCTTGTTGAGTACTAGACCCACAATTTGCTTTTTTTCCGCCAGCTGCAACGTTAAAACCACCCTACTGCATTCATATAATTGTTCCATTTGTTTCAAATGGAAAATCAATTAACCAAAATGGTTTTTGATGTAAATAATTTGTACTGTAAAACAATTTGATGACACTAGACCTGACAGTGTTAATACACAGTCATATTTATCATTATGTCTGAGTAAGTATAATCTATTATTATTATTATTATTATTATTATTATTATTATTATGAACCCCTGTATGAAGGTGGTCAGTTGTTTAAGTTTGGGAAGATGTATGTTCTGTGCTTTTTTGAGGGTTAAAAATAATTGTACTTAAGTTTTGTCCTCATTGTGTTAACAGCTTCTAGTTTTAAGACACTGACAAAAACACTAAAAATACCTCCAGCACTTTAATTGACAGCCTGAAAGACAAGTAATGAATATTAGCAAATATGACAGTACCAAAACTGGCTAATAATTAACTTCAAATGATGGTAAAGTTTTCCTATTGCTTTCTGCTTTCCTATTGGTGCTAAATTGCATCTTAAAGATACATCCTGTGAAAAGATACATCTGAAATATGAAAGTGGATACAAAAGCATAAAAAGACTTGATGTCAAAGAAATTTTGCACTAGACCATTTAGTGCCTTAAACCACAAACAAAATTTTTATAATATTTGCTTAAAGGAAAGCCAGTGCAGTGATTTAGGGAATGGCATGTTAGTCAGGACTCTGACAGCAGCATTGTGGACGAACTGCAGCTGCCAAAGTATTTTTCTTTCTTTTATACTGAGAGACCTAATAATTTTGTTGATCAGTTCAAGGAAACTCAAATATTTAGACATGCATGAAAACTAGAAAGTAAGGATTAGTCCTGGGCTGGATTGGCCTGTGAAACCTTAACTCCATTTGTAAAAACTAATATTCTTACTCGGAAGATAATAGTCAAATCGTATGATCTCATGAACCAAATGTATCTTTACTCTCCTACAAATAACCAAAGACCACAAAGTAAATAAGTGTGCTGAAAAGTGATGCAGGTTGTATTAAATAGAGTCAAACATTGGCGTGCTTTTAAAATCTGTTAGCTTGAGGCTATCTGTGATGTTTTCCTTTTCAGTTTAAATCCAGAGACACAGAAAATACTTTTCCCCTATAGTCATTTTGTGATATGTTAGAGTTGTCCAGAAGTGTTTTTTTTCTTTTCTTTTTTTAATCAGATCTCTTTGATAAGCCAACCTAGGAACAGTTTTTTTTTTGTTTTTTTTCTTTATCGGAGTCTCCCATTTTGACTGGAGGCCCAAGACCACCAATCACTGAGCGGAAAGCAGAGCATTGCCTTGTGGCTACTTTTTTACTTGTTTCCACATCTGCAGTGATTTTATTGTTTGCATATGTGACAATGGCAGATCATATCCTGTTTTTGCTTGGTGCTAAATTGGGTATAATAACGGGTTTCTGGATTCCTGTTGTTCTGGTTAGATCAGCAGGCCAACGATTCCAAAAAAAGTGACATCAGTCTTCTCCTCCCTAAGAATGAAAGTATTAAAAAGCCATATTTTATTTTTTTCCTGCAGTAATTCAGGTAAGTTAAAGCTTTATGTGTTCCAGTAAGCTGCTTGCACATCTCATGAACACATCTCCAAACTAATTACATACTCAAACTAATTGGTGGTAATTATTTGGGTACAAACATTCCAGTGACGTAGCATTTCAGTTGAATGGGGGTCTGATTGCGGTACTTTGCGGCTGGAGCTTCTCTGCAGGGTGTCACTACAACAAATAAATTTCCGTCCATGATTGCCATTCTTTCCTCTTTTTCTTCTTTATGTCTTTGTTCACACAGCTGCATGCAGATCTGAGTCATGATGGGATTCTTCTTTACAGTACTATGGAAATATTCAAATGATCAAAAACACATGACTGGGAATTATTCATTGGAGACCTGGGGGGTGAGAACTTCTTGCCAGCTCAACACAACGTTGTTGTGTTTCTCTCCTGCCACGTATGCTCTGGAAGTAGCATTTTTATAAAAATGCTAATTCCCTCATTACCTATTTTGTTTTTTTTATTCTGTTTGTTTTGCAGACTCATGAGGTTTTTAATTCTTTAGGATTCACATTTTTTAAGAGATTCTGCCCTTTCTAGGCAATGTGGCCTTTGTTAGAATAATTGAATACTGAACATGGACCAAATGTATCTTTTGGTGCAGTTACAAATATTTTACAGCTTGTAAAATATTTGTAACGTCCTCGCAATGCGTGCATCAGTCAACAAAGAAGAAGCAAACACTGTTTGACTAGCAGTCATTCATTTAACATTTACAGTATTTCATAAAGTCACCATCATGTTAATGAACTTTTCAGTTCACTTTTGCAATTTCACATCTCATCATATTGGTTCAATAGCTTTTTTTTAATCAAGTGAAAAGCATAGTGCAATAAAATTACTCATAGATGTCCTTTTTTCAAAAAGTTACTCCAGTAAAAGTGACTGAGGAAATATATCTATCACTTGTATCCTACAGATACTGAAAAATATGTTTTCATAGTTTCGGAGGTGAAAACAGGGATAAATTATTTCATACTTCACAATAAGATGCAGAGCTTTTCTGCATCGTGTTATCTTATTATTCTCATTGGTCCCTCCCAGCATAGGGTTAGAGTCTGACAACAGGAGTTTTATGACTTATTTCAGTTAACTTTCAACATAACAGGAGAAAAAAAGTAATAATTGAGGCTCAGTATTGACTGTTGGCTTTCAGCAGCTGAACCACAACAACAGAACGGAAGAGAGAGTGTTAGAGGGTTACATGGGGAAGTTTACTTTCACTGAACCACTGCATGTGTATCCCATTTGAATTCTTCTGTTCCCACTACCGCTTTTCTGGGTCTGAAACTTTTTATTGATTCCGCCTTTTAGTCTTAACTCATTCTCCATTAAACTTAAAATAACGGGTGGAGAAATGCATAATTTAAAGGTAAACAAAACGAAACATCCTCTGTTTTGGGTTAATCTAACTTTTCATAGAATATTAAATATAAAGTATATTTTGGGAAGAAAAAATACTTTACCTTGGCTAAAAATATTTTACTTATTAGTTGTAAGAAAAAAAGAGCTTGTGGTCCGGTGGTGCCTATAGTCGGTCCTTGGGGCCGGTTTTGCATTCTGCATGTTTTAGTTCTCTCCCTGGTTTAGCGCAGCTGGATGAAATGATGGCTCATTAGAGGCCTAAGAAGGCCTTGCTGAAAAGGTTGTTGCTACACAACAGTAGATCCCCATGTTTTATGGTTTAGTTCTCTACCAGGGAGGAACTAAAACATGCAGGATGCCGGCCTTCGAGAACCGACTTTGGGCAGCACTGTTGTAGTCCTTCCTGTGAGGTGAACTCTTACCTTTAAATCCATGAAAAAACTGCACCGTTCCTTCTCTAGCACCTCCTAGAGGATTAGACTGTCTAACCCTCACATGCAAAACCTAGTGGGATATTTATGCTTGTCAATATAAATAGTTACAAATCTGAATTTCAGGTCTTTCATAATACTTCCCTTCCTCTGGGCTTATGGATGCTGAGCTTTCATTACAGATTATAGAAATTTTAGCAAAACAAGAATAGCAAATAGCAGCACACAGTCCTACAATTCCCCCCGCCCCCCTTTTTTTTTTCTTGGAAAATGATTACCTCATGGTGAGTGTACAGCATTCATCCACTCTTTGCCTGCGCCATAAAAAACATTTCCAAAGTGAGCTTTAAACAGTCCAACAACAGACAGTTATAGGTTGTAGGTCATGCAAAGTGACTTTCATTACTCTCAGGCTTCGTGATGCAATGGATATCAGCAAGGTTTTTTTGTCATAATTAGCTCTTTAACTCGTCCTTACTGTTACCAAAAGCACTTTTTCTGCCCTTTCTGCATTACATTCTTAGGTTGGTATGAGATCTCACAAAGGGCATGTGGAGGTAACATAAAAGGCCCAGATGGTTCGGCTTAATCAAAGTTATACGCATTTAATGAGTAGTTTTCCAGAAAGAGTAAAAAAAGAACAGATGTGGCTGCCACCTAATTCACAGAAATAATTGTAACAAAAGGAGTCTTTAAACCCAACTTATTAAAACTTTCCTACTATTCACCAACAAAAAATATACATAGTCTGAGCAAACAAAAACATAAAAAGACCTTGTAACTCTAAAATGTGGAAATGTTGAAAAATACCACAAAAGACATGAGAGAAATGATGGTGAGAATGCCCTATTTAGAGTCAAGCAAAAAAGTCGACTTTTCATGTCAGTGGTGCAGATAGTAAAGATCTGAAACTGAATTTAAATGTGAAGTTATACACCCAGTTGCCAATTTACCCCCAATTACTAGCACACAAATTACATCAGTTGCATGAAATCAAGAGATCTACTGTAGATGTGTTGAAGACAACTTTCTGAAAATAAAACCAACCATAGGAATGAGGAGCAAAAGTGAATAAAGGACTTTGGAAGTTGTTGTTGCCAAATGTTTTAACTATTTTAGAAACTGTGTAGCTGTTTCCTTCAAATGGTCAGAAAACACAAAAATATCCAAAGCTGTTGCAGGTCCAAGATGGAGAGAGAAGTACAGGATCGTCATGGAATACATGATGCAATGAAGACAAAAGGCTAAAACTAACAAACGGATGAGATGAAGCAAATTGGAGGTAAAATGTAAGCAAAGCAAGGCGTATGAAAATGGGAACAAGAAACTTGAACCCAACAGGTAAACATTATCCAAAACACAAACAATCAGACTAACTGAACTGACAGGTTTAAACTAACAAGGTAAGAAGTAAGGAAATGATCAAGATACAGATGAAACTAGAAGTCCAAACACCAACAGATCATAACAGTGAGCAGTGGATGAAAATGCCTTGTTGAAGTCATAGAAGAATCTGTAGCACGTTTCAAGATCATAGACGAGCAATAGTAGCCGAAAAACACTTTTTGAATGAAAGTATACAAAATATTTACTAAATACCAACAAGTAGCACCTTTGTCCAAGGAGCAGAAAACAGGAAACTGAGGCTGCAACCCAGTAACTATTTGGGGAAAACTCCTTGTTGTTTTAAGGCCTTTTCACTTTAAATCCAAATGACCTGCTATTGGCCACGTCCCCCAACCCAACGTTTGCACTCACATGTGAAAATGGCTGCAGACAGACGTGCAACCGCACATCTTTGAAAAGCAGGAGTAGAGCCTCCTGCACAACCAGGATGGTAAATCAACAACAAAACATTTGTCTTTTCCAGCGGCCATTGTGCGGCGCATGCAGCTGTAAAACCAGATAACCAAATGTGCTGGAGTTCTACTTGGGTTGCTGGGTAACAGGGCTGGGGTTTACTGGGGTTGCTAGGTAACGTGTTGGGCTCCACTTGGGTTGCTAGGTGAGGTACAGTGCCTGCTCATTGTGACATTACCTTCTGGAGGTTTTTGAAATGGGTAATTTTCAAAACACTAAATAACATTAAACTGCCAAAAACTGGCAGGATGTTTTTGGTTTCTTTTTTGGTTTTTTTAAGCACTTATGGTGTTTTTAAAATCAGTAGAAATCCAAGTAGAAGCATAAAAATGTGCAAATTGTGAGTTTTATGACGAACCAAAAGTGTCTGCAGAGGAAGATGCGGTTCGCCTGCAAATCTATTACTACTGGGACACAAACTCAGTCGAGTAAAAAACAAAGACTGGCTGGTTTTAATGGCTCCATGTTGCATTTTCTTACCATTTTTGTGTGAAAGTGGAATAAAATGTTTATAATACGAGAGATCTTAATAGTCTTGTCATGACTGCTCTTTACAGCTGAAATTGGATGTGGAAGAGTGGGTGAGAAATTTCCAAGTCCTCCCTTTGGTGGAGCTATAAACAAGAAACTAATTTCACACGAGACTTTCAGGGGCAGTGTGTTTCCATCAAAGACAAACTTATTAAATGATTAGGAATTATATGCATACAGTTTAGCGGGGACAAACAAAACATTTTACTTGTTTTGCATGGTTCTGCGAATCTTGCACGCAGAATCGGTTTTAGCTCGTTCATAGTCTGTTTTGTGGTTGAGAGAGGAGGTTTAATTGCAGATGCTGGAATTTTGTGAAGCTCTCTTTAAACCACACCAGGGATGAAATGGATTGTCCTTCAGACTGATGTTTCAACAGGCTCCTCTGTCTGTAGGGTGGGATTAATAATGTTGCAAACATAGCAGCAGAGTAAATCACCCCACTAATGTTTAACTCTGGGAGCAATAAAGTTGGTCTTTTAATTTTCCAAATCCAGTTTATGAAGAGAATTAAACATGGAAGTGGGATGAGACTCTTAAATGAAGACGAATGATGATGCCTTGTTTGCACAGCAGTCAATAAACAAAGTCATGAAAATAAATGTGAAACAAACAATAAAACAGATGATTTTTACTTTGTTACAAAAACAAGTGTTTCCAGATTTTAACTTTATAATTTTTTCACTTAAATGTTTTCCCTGTTTTTTATTCTTTCTGCTTGCCATCAATATAACCAGTAACACCTAAACTCCTAGCAAATTTTCTGTCTTATTAAGTTCAGTTAGTTGTTTTAGACTCTATCTCCAGATTGATTTTTCTTTTAATTTTGAGTGGATCTCCACCTATTCATGATTCAGTCTTTGTGGAGTCACCTCTTTGTAGATTTTTCTGTGGAACGTAGCACCCAATTATTCGCCCATTTAATTTTTTCGTAGAACATATCTAAAATATTTGAATGAAAATGCAGATGGGAAGCAGAAATGTTTGACACTTTTTGGCTGGCATTTAGTCTCCTTGATGCTGATTGGCTGAACTTGAACGAGTGGTAAGAGTTTCCACAGCATGTATTAAAGCATATTAATGTATGTTTTATGTTTAAACTGTTAAAATAGACAGTCATAAGCATTTTTAAAGAGCTCTCAAATATTTGCTAATTTTAGATCTTCCACAGGCACTTGTGGTCTCAACACCTTAGATTCCATAATCTCAGGATTTATGTAGACTAAAATGTAAAGTATACAGTAACCACTTTAGCTAATATACACAATGTTCTTTGAGAGTTTATAAACTATCTTCTTAGTTTTCTGGATTGAACATCTGATCTTATCAGATGACATGAGCTGAATTTTTTATTGCCATTCCTGTAGCATTTATTGATCATCCCATCATTGTTTCTTTTAGAATTACTCATGCTGCCTTGTCTTTAAGTGAAGTATGCCATCAGCTGCCAAATGCTCAAGTGACCAAGTTTAACAATGGGGAAATCCCAAATGGTCATGGGTGACAAAAATAAACCTGTTGCACACCCGTTAAAACCTGCAAAGTCTATGACTGATGGTTTCATTATGTCAGCAACAGGTGTGTGTCTGCTTCTCTTTAAGCTCTGCCAAATGTTCCTCTCCTTATTAAGTGAGAACAGATAGAACAGAAAAAGGAAGGCCAGATTGCTTCAGTGAGATTTTTATTTCCAGATGCTGTCGTTAGCCATGCAAAGGAGAGTAAACATATCCCCATGTTCAAAAACAAAGAATGTTAATACTCTCACCTGCTGATGTGCTTGTCTTTGATGGTGCCAGCATGAATCAGCTCTTGTGTTGGCAGGAGTTGCAACAAGGAGAGGCCTCATATCCTGCTGGCTTGGATCCGTGTGCAGGCTGTTCAGATCAGTTTACTTGTTAGATAATGTTGAACATGGTTGCCAAAAAATTTTTAACAAAATGAAACCAGCTTTTGAGATGTTTTGATGTTTTATTTGACGACCTGTAGTTTAACGTCCAAAATCTAGTTGGGATGTGGATTATTCAAGCCACAGTTATTTCCTACATGGGTGTGTTTCCCTGCCCAAGATAACAATTAATGTGGAGCTAAAATTAGTAGATTTACTGTACAGAAAAGGTATGCACTCTTTTTTACTATTATTTTCTATTCTAGGCCATTTATAAGTACCAAAGTTCTGTTTGCTAAATGCCAAAATGAGAGGATTTTTAAATTAGAGTTGGACCCTTAGCTGGCCATTAGCTGTATGTCCATTTCAAATATGCACAAAACTTTGTCAATATTTTTGCTATTGTAAAAAAAAATAAAATTTTGCAATTGGGCTGTTTTCTTTAACTGAGGAAGACAATTAAAAGTCTATCTTATTGTCATCAACCACATCAGGTAAGACCATAATTTCAGTTTTGGTATTTGTTAACAGTCCATTGGATCCTGCAGCTCAGCATAGATGAGATTTTTTGTGGTTCACCACTTTACAGTTTTTACAAATAATCCTTAAATATATTTTTAGAAATTAACTTTGGGAGCAGAGGTGCATCGTAATAGACTTTGCTTGTCCATCCCAATTTCCCTGCTATGTTCAAAGACGAAATGCTTTTTTGCTTTTTCCCTCAGTGGATCATGTCTTTGTGAATGCCTGTTCAGAAACGGAAGAGATTTTGAGTTTTTAATGTCTAAACTTTTGATTAGCTGATAACCTGTTGCGGATTTTAGTTATTTGATTTGTCTGCCTGCTTATGCTACACCAGTACAAATTGTGAACACTTCAATTTCTTCTAGTGTTCTAGTATTTCAAGAACCAAAAGCTTCACTTTTTGGCTGCTGAACTGTTTTTAATCATTATTGACAATTTTCTTTCAACTGAGGGAAATGGTTTAGGTCAGAAGGTTGAAACATCTGAGTTTTCCAACAGGACAGAGATCCAAAACTGGAGTCAAAACTGGTTTTGGAATGGATAATGCAGACTGACATTAAGATGCTGGAATGGCGTAAACTCAACTTAAAACCTGGATCCACATAAGGAAATCAAACAATTTAAATAGACTCCAGCAATTTTGATAAGAAGATTGGTCAAATATCCACTTATTCATGCCTGAAGTTTATTGATTGCTACAGAAAGCATGTGGTTGAGGCGTAACCAGCAGGAAAACGCAGATCTTCATATTCTCCCAGGGAATCCACAGCCATTAGCAGGCCAGGAGAGACATGCAGCCAGTTCTTGGCCATATTATGGAGTCTCTTTCCAATGGGACATGCCTTAAAAACCAAGCGGCATTCCAGTGAAATGACTGGACAACCTCAGCTGATTCTTTTTGAATGCAGCTTGTCTTCTACCTCTCCTCAGGATCTACTAGATGGGCTCTCTGGAAAAACTTTGCAATCTATCTGGGGTTTATAAAAATAAGTTTGATGTTTTTTTTGTTTTTTTTTCCTTCTGTGTTTTCTGTCTGTGGAGCATAATTTGTATTTTAAGCACTATTTGATGTTTTAGAGTTTAAAAATATAAAACAAAATTTACACCAAAACTACACAGCTTCTGAAGGGACATTAAGGGAAAAATAAACTTTCTGCTGTTCACCTGGTAGTATCTCATGTGCATCACACACTATATTGTGAGCACCAAATAAAATTTATTGTGGAACTTGCAACTTTCTCGTGCACATCAGATTTTTCATTTATGTCCTTTCACCACTGACAATCTGTCAGGCAAGCAACGCAACAAAGTCTGTGAACATCAGGCTAAACTGGAAATATTTCCTTTCAGTAAACACAGCTAGCCCGAAATATTGTGAAAGATCTGATGCGTTATCTCGAAAGAAATCTCTTGCAAACCAGATGCTTTACGCACAAGATGCTAACTGGTACGCACGAGATGCTAACTGGTGCATATGCTACCTGGTGGACACGAGATGCTAACTGGTGTGTTCCAGACGGTATCTGTTGCACAAGAGATGCTAACTAGTGCATGCCAGTGTCTGATGACCATGAGATGCTTTTTAGTGCACACCAGAAAGTATATTGTGTGCACTAAAAGTTTTTTTTTGTTTTTTTTTTTTTTTTCAATGTCCCATAAAAGTCATTGTCGACAGATATACATTTTCTACGGCTGTGTTGTATTAATAGCTTCTCCTTCACAGCTGTCATGTGCTTATAACAATTATTTTCAACTTATTAAAGTAGAGCAAAGTATGTAATATGAGTAAGATGATTAGAGAGAAGCTTTCTGAGGTTGGAAAACTGTCAGTGGATGAGAATATTTGCATGAAATACACATCACACATTCCTTCCCCTAAAACCACCATGACACATAGAGCCACTGATGTACCAGCTCCATGGGAGCCATATTTTCCCATGGTCCGATCTGCAGCTCCAGTGAGCCAACGTGGCATTGGGAGAACTTGAGGGAAATAAGAAAGCAATGCAGATCCAATTAGTGCAACCACATTACATCTGAAATCCTCTGATACGTGTTTTTATTTTATTATGTTTGTTTAGTCCTGACCTCAGCTTGGATAAAGGATCAAAAAAGAGCAACATCCATTTCTGATGATCTGCTGGAAAACTCTGAAAGGGAAAATAGCAAAGCAGGAATGAATCAGTTATTAAAAGACATGCATTGGTCTTGGTGCTGCTTTTGATGATATATTGAACAGTTAATAGAATATTGGACCAGATTACCCTGAGGGGGGGGAGTAATTACATATTTCTGAAATTATGCTAATTCTAAGCGGTATATCCAGTTGATGTTGTTTTTGAATAAAGCTTTAAGTAATTTTTATGATAATTTAACACTCCTGAGCTCTGCATTCTGTAAATATGTCATGCCAACATGTTGATCTACACAGAATAAGTGAACTCCTTGCTACATATCAGAAAGTTCACTTCTGAACAGAAAGCTACTGACAAACTTTCATTTTTCTAGGGTCTATTCGTTGCTTCAGTGGTTGGATGATTAAACATCTAAACATATTTATTCCCCACAAACAGTAACAAAAGCTTTAAAGCTTTAATGCCCCTTGAACATTTTCACATTTTGTCAAATTAACATTTACAAGCTTCAATATATTTTAGTGGGATTTGTGTGTCGTAAGAACACAGTGAAAGAGGAAAGAAAAAGCAAAAAGTTAATTTTATTGAGATCATTTTTACTTGCTTAATATAGAATTATACATCCAATATCTTGAAGTCTTACTTTTCAAAATTATAAATAAAATTGAAGCTGCATGTTTGTCTAATTTAAACAAAGGGATTGTTTTAGTCTATTCCAAGCAACAGAACAGGAGATGTTTCATGTTTTCTTGCTTATTGTATTCAAATTGAATGAATACGTTTCATTTCGTCTGCTTTTGATCGTTTAAAACATTTGTAGAGTTTTGTAGTGCTGGTTATTAGTTTTTATACTAACAAAGGCATATGCTTTGATCAAAATTAGTGGTGTCCACAGTGTGACAGGAGGATCCTCTACGGTCCATGGAATAGTTTTGTGCATCTTTGACCGCAGTTTCAGATCATCTGATCATTGCTCAACTTAACTCTGATTGGCTTAGAAGCCCTTTAGTCTTTATATAGACACGTTGCTTTCCAGAGATCCGTAACAAGCTGAAGACGACATGCAGCCAAAAAAACCCTCTTTTACCCTTTTTAAAATCTTTGTATATTTTTGAAGTGGTGGTTATTCACTGTTCTTCAGAATCCATTAACTTTTCTCCTTTTTTTACATTGGAGTTGTACGACTACTTCCCTCCTCTTGTTGCATTTATTAACATGACATTTATGCTTATGATGATTGTATGTGAAATTCTGACCTGAACTGTTGTCTGCCTTGGATGTAGCCCCACCTTGATTTTTTTATTGGCTAAAAACTACATTTAATGATTAGAGAAACATATGATTAACATTTCAGCACAAATACATCCTCTCTGAATTCAATGTGCCAAGTCCAGGCCTCTTAGCATCAGCAGTTTAGCAAAAGGTTTCAGTGTCTGTTTCGAAGGGAGCATTTGAGTGGATTTGACTATCTTCCACTAATGACTCAGATTGTTTTTGCACATACTCAGTATCAACGTCTCCAAACCACATTATCAAGATTTTGTCTTCTTTCCAAACTTGGGCTTACTTGGGATTTATGCACAAAGCCAACAGCAGAGATGAGAGCTGACTAAAACCTGCTTTAGCTCACTCGTCTGTCTGCAGATAAAGCTTGCATGATGGATTGTCTCTTGGCTGTTCATGTTTTTAAAAAAAAAAAAAAAAATATTAAATGAGTGTTGCAGCAACAGGGGCTTCGTGTGGAACTCAGCGACTCTTGGCATCCGTGCAGATGACACGAATAAATTCATTCTGCAGCTTCTGTGAGTGAGCCAGAAAATCAATCAGGATGCACTAAAACACTCACAGCTTCCTGGTAATACTGTCATTATCAGTGAAACTTCATCTGTTTTTTTCACTTGTGGTATAAAATTGTATTTTAGGATTTAGAAATACCAGGTAAAATTTGATCACAAACCTGTTGTTAATATATATTTACTCCCAAATGATTTTGCACAGTGTATGTTACAATATTCACACTACAACCAATTACCTGAAAGCATCTTGTTATAATTATGGTCCAAGTTATGACTTTTTCACTGTATTTTTCCATTTACAGAAAACTTGCAGACAGCTTTCTAATAAATTCCAACAGCGCTTATTAAAGACCCCAGTTTATTGCTCAGGCAACAAATATGCAGAATCTAATGAGAAAAATGTGAACCTGGTTACGTCTGGAAGACCATCATTTGGTAATATGTAATAGAAAAACAGAAACAAGTCCAAAACAAGTTGGTGGATTCCAATAAAAAGTCCCAAACTGCTCACATCACAAACTTTTTCAGCTAAAAGATTGGACTCATTAAAACTGAACTGGATGATGCATCTAAATGTTTTACTGCTACTGGTCAAATGAGGTTGAAAAACAAGAAATTGACTTTTACAAATGTCCCTGTTTTCTCAATCGGTACAAAATGTCAATGGTTTATCATCAAACATCTGCAAAAATAGGCAGTGGACTATTTGACAATAAACACAGCTGCTTATAAGGAACACCAATAGTGTCCGGAATAGTGAAATGCCATCCAGTGCTTTGCAATTTGTCACGTTATATCCATAAACTATAATGCATTGTGTTGGTATTCCTGATATGGACCAACATAAGTTATTAATTAATTAATTTCAATAATATGTAAATTTATTAGTAATTAGTATTTAATTTACTTTAGGAGTAAAAGTATTTTTCAATTTTAATTTACGATGATGCATAATTATAGAAAGGAAAGGAATAACAGCATTTAAAGACGTGGCACAGATTTTGTGTTGGATTTATGTTGGCCTTTTACTAGGACACTGAATATGCTCTGATGTAGCTCTAGTCGTCTTCCTGTTGGACGTTGAAGATCTGCCCCTTTGTTTAAAACCACAACTACATGTTGGGATTTGAACAGTAGTTACTTTACTGTCAATTTCTTAAGCAACTTTCCAACCACTAACTTTTTACTACTTTTATTGCCACGCCTTAAATGAAATGATATCTCTGATTACATGTTTGGAAGATTGTACGTCTGAGGATTTTTAAACTGTGCATGACTGATTTGTGGTGAAAGGAAAACAATCAGTCAACTTGATGAGGAGTGAAACACAAACTAACTACAAATGCATATTGGTAATTTTGGGACATTTTTGCATGTCATCCTACAAAATCTGATTGCAGATGAATGTGGTAATCACTGACATGTTTCCAAACACAGTGAACCCTACAAGGCTGTGATTTTAAAACAACATTTACCCAAATGAGAAAGTGGGCGGAGCTACTGAGTCAGTGAAAATAGAACTTTGCATGTGAAGCATTATTTTCCAGCTTTTTTCACTCTGGTTCTGCAGCTTACAAGAGAAAGTTTCTTGGTGCAGCATCAGCAAATTAAGTTTGAATGCCAAATGAGTAACAAAAAAGATTTTTACTCTTCGCTTTGTTTGCTTATATTTTACCTGAATCCACTCTCTTCTGTTTTTGGCAAAGTTTTTCATCCCTTCAGAATTTTAGCTTCCAAAAACCTTTTTGGCTTTTTGTGAAGTTAAGAGCCTTGTCATTTCTTCTCAGAAACTTGGCTAAGTTTTAAAAACAAACTGGGATCAGCATTGCATTCTAACGTTTTGTTATAGTTGCAGAGAAATAATTTGTTATGAATAACTGCAACTACTCCTTGCTGACAAACTGCTTTGAAACAGCTGCTCCACAAGAAAAGACCATTCATGAGCACCAAAGCAGCCCACCTTTAGCACTTCAGGGTTTCAATAACATACAGGACATGCAGCATAGTAAAAGCATCAAATATGTTCAGTTTCACCAGATTCCAAGTCGAGTACAGAACCTTCATCTAAAATTTATCCAAACCAGTTCAATGAATATTGAATATTGAATATTACATTGATGATAAAGACATGATATTTTCAACAGAAATGAAAGGTACGTCTATTTCTGTGTACTCAATACTTGGTTTGGTCTCTTTTTGTCTTGATGGACTTCAGCCTCAGTCCATTCATTGTGAAGCTTCTTCCAAATTTGTGCATTTTTCTTGTCAATCCTCTAGGCTGTGGTTAGTCCTGTTGCTAGTGAATCTTTTCTTACCACACTTTTTCCTTCCACTTAACTTTGCGTATTTCACATTTACACAGTATAAAATTTTTTCAGAGAGAATTTTTCCTCTTTATCCGTAAGTCATAATCACTGAAACTGGAATACCTCACTCTGTGCTAAACGAGTCTTCAGATCAATTCAATGAATTTGACTTGACATTATTTTAAAGTAGTAACAGACTGTGGCTTTTAAGCCTTTACTTCTGGCAGTTATGATGATTTTCTGCTTAAACAAATAAAAACATGGTATTTAAGATTGGAATATTACCTCAGACCAATAAAAGTTAATAGGTTGAATTGTTTTACATCTCAGGTTAAATTACTGCAGTTGAAGATGAGTTAATGTGAATGATTTTTACACATCTTTACCACTGCATGCAAGACATTTTCTTTCTTATAATTACTCAGTTTCTGAACATGCCATCCTTAAATCAGAATGATTCATTAAATATTCCTAAAATAACCAGAATAATCCACATTTTCTCCAATTTCTTTTCTGATTTCAATTGAATATTATACCGGGTTTCTTTTTTCAACATTTATCCTCCTTTGAGATTACATTAACAGTTCCACTAGAATAGAAACACACACAACCATTTCCTAGAGTCTTCTTCTGCTGCTGCTGCAGATGTTACACCTCCCATCTGAGATGTTTTCAGTTTTACTTCATTGTCATGTCGTCAATCTTTTTTTTTACAATACATGACTCATGATGGAAAATAAATCCAGCTAAAACCTCTTATGAAAGTGGGGAAAATGGTCTCTGCTTAGATAATTGGTTTTGCTTCACTTTGAGTCTAAGATGGACAAAAAAAGTGACTCTCTGAACTGCCTCCAAAGACCCAAACAATAGACATTTACGTCCTTAATCAGCAGAGCCATTTGTTGTACAGTGACGGTTACCATCTTTAATCACTGGTTTGGAAATTTGAGACTCTTGGTTCTCCCTGTCAAAGCTGAAGTTATGATTAACGAGCAAACCTTCAGCAGTTTCTCTTCGCCGCTCATGTGGCGCTCTCCTCGAAATATTCTGCTTGATCTGCGGGCCCCGACCTGCTCTCAGGGGTCAGAGGTCAACTGTAGCCTGCAATACGTCCAGGCCTCTGGAGAAACAAAGCACCCATCCCTGTTTGCCTCATTAAAACAACAAAACAACAATGCGGGAGGGCTGGTTAAGGCTATGCAGCCATAAATTAGTGAAGTCATGACACAGCACATAACTTCAAGGCTTCTCCAGCTGACGCTCATGTGTTATGTGTAAATTTTAATAGCATTTTTCAAAAATTTAATGGTAATTTTAGAGAATAAATTAAACTGCAGAGGAAGTGGCGAGATGGGAATGCCACTGCGAATGTGATCATGTTTGAGAAGTCCTGCTGAACAAATCAAAACTGAAGACAAAGAGAAGAGACAACTTTTAAAATGTGTTTTATGGAAAGTCATAAAAAGTGGTCAGGATGAGTTGTGCATCTGGGGACCCAGTTTGAAGATTCGGTTATAAATCAAACCCTCCCATCGGAGTAAATGAACATGTGGAACTTAGGATGATGCAGTAAGATTAAAAATAAAGAGCTGGTAAACGTTTTCTCCTCAGGAGAATCAAACAGCCTTGGATGTAAGATGTGCAATACTTTTTGCCATTCTCCAAGGAGTGACCTCAGATTCCTGCAGTGTTTGTGTAACTGGGAGTTTGGCTGAACTGGAGTGACTCCCAGTCTCTCGGCAACAACGGGCAGGAGGCAGTGCCATGATGAAAGCCAGACGTGACGTCCCCACCTTATCTCTCCTGGGTGTTTCCACTCCAAACACGAGTCCAACAGTGTGTAAAAAGACTGAAGCTAAACACCAGTCCTGCACCCCTTTTCCTCCTCCTCCCTGCTTTCCTTCCTTTCACTGGATTCTTAGCTCACCCTTTTGTTTTTTCCTGCAGAATACATCTCAGAACTTTCATGGCAGGTACAACTAAAGTTCACCTCGTTTTCACAGCTTAGCAGTCGTTAGGAGAATTTAACTCTCTGTTTCTAAATAAAAGATGCAAAGTTTAAAGCTTCACCTTCCTTATAGTGTTGCTCAGTTTTCATCCAGAAGAATGCAAAGGGATACATGTGTGCTGCTGTCATCTAGTGGCAGCTTTGGAACATCCTGGCAAAGGTCCTGATTTAAATAGGGTTATTTAAAAGAATAGGTAAAAGTTTTCTTTTTCTTCATCAGCTGATTTAGTTTTTATGTGAAGTGACTTTTTCACCTTCTGTGCTCCAAAACACAATCTTACCAAGTATTTCTGGTCTAATTTCTAGTGAAAATGTCTTGGTACTCTTGAAATAAGACAAAGCTAACTTACAAGTAACTTTCCAGCAAAATATGAGCCTGTTTATAATTTGCTTAATATTGATCCTAAAGTACTATTTCCACTGTCAGAGTATTTGATTTATAACATGCGGCAAATGTTTTGTAATAAACTAAATAATTTTCTGGTGGAATTAGTAGTTTTTAAAATCAATGTTAAGCGATTACTGATTTAAAACAAGCTCCTATGTCTTGCTGAAAAGTTACTGGTAAGGTAGCTTTGTCTTATCTCAAATGTACTAATATATATGCTCTAAAAACTAAACAAAAGTAATCAGTGTTTTTGCAGTTTATGAAGGGTTAATCAGTCCTGCTTTTACTACAATAGTCCACCAATCCCAAAACACTCTTTTGGACTAGAATCTAAATAACTTTCTAGTAAGACTAGACGTACAATTTTAAATTGTGAAATTAATACCATTCCTAAAATGTGAATAGCTGGCATCGCTCTTTTATTGCAAATAGTGCGAGTTGTGGCACAATTTCAAAACTTTTTCCTCCTGTCAATATTCTTCAATATGAAATAAAATCTCAACTGAAACATTGCTGACAATAACAGATTAAGTGAAAACTAATGAACTAATGTTTCTATTGGGAAGCATCTTTGTGCTGATCTGTGTTTTACTCTAAGATGTTTGAGTTTGTTGACCAGGAGCTGCAGTGGATCTGATTCAGTGAAAGGCCTCTAGACGGGTTTAGTGTTACCTTTAATTTAGACATAGATGTGTTTTTGCAAACTGAGAAGAGAAAAATGTTCTGAGAGTTTTAAAAAGATTTTGTCAAAGCTTATTTTGGGACAGGTAAAGTCCGCTTTACCTGTAAAGAGTGATTTACCTGTAAAGTGCACTTTTATGCTAATGATTACTCTCTTTGTTAAAATTAAAGTAGGGATCTTTTTATCTGCTTTATTTAACCTTCTTAACTAAGTAGAGCAAAATAAAAATATTGACATGCCTGCTGCTTCCCCCACAACTTTCTGTTTAGACTCTGTGTGTCGCTGCTCTTTGCATCTTACAGCAAATTCATAGACACTGTGTCATCCTGTACATTGTGTCATCCTGTACATTGTGTCATCCTGTACATTGTAATGTGGTCTCTTGGCCCTTGTTAAGCCTAGAAAAACAGCGTCTCTGCTATATTTTTATGCACAAAGGTGTACTCTGTAACCTCCCCTATTTTTAAATGCATACTTAACGCTATGAAACACTTGTTGATTTACTTCCCTCCAGTTGGCTTTGCTTTAGAGTTCCCTGAATCTTTTCTGAACTAGAACAGTGTTCTCTTCTGCTCCTTGTACATGGAATAATCTTTCAAATACACTGAAGTTTAATGCTTATTTTTATGGCGTTTAAATCAAGCTCGTAACACTGTTACATTTTTTGTTTTTGTAGGTAGTAGCTAAAGGTTAAATAAAATAAAATGATTATTACTATGAATCCATGTGGATCTTTAAATTACGATATCTACGTTTCTAAATTCTGGATGTACCAACAGACAAATAATACAGCTGGAGAGTTTGTATCTTTGGACATGTTTGATCTGAACCGAGGCAAACATTTCCACCACAGTTGTAAAATTTACTGAGGCTTCAAGTTTAACATATGGAGCAAAAATGGCTGTTACAGACTGAAACCCTGTACAAGCCAACACTTGTGGATTTTGTGTAAGCAGATCTTCTGAGTTGGCATGTACAGTTCTGGGCACCCCTGCTAAACATGTATAAAAAGCTTAAAAACAAACTCATGATTTATTGATGTACTATAATCCAACACTGTAAAATGTAGAAACATCCAAGTTTTAGTGTGAGAACATTTATTCAGTGGAAAAACTCCCAAGTTTTTAAACAAAATCACTGATGACACAGATGTACACTATGCCAGCTGATCTCCATTTCTAGGAATCCACTCAGACATCATTGTGTCTCTGTTTCCCTGAGGTATGAAAATGATTTGGAAAAATCCCTACGTCTCTTAGCTTCTGGGAGGAGCCACATCAACACAAACAATGGGGAGGATGGTAAATAAATCTCTAAAGATTAGTAAAATGTATTGTCCGGATGCAGAATTGTTCTTCTCCCATCTCCAAACCAGAATCCTTCTGAAAGACGGTGGTGACCTCAGAGGAAACAAAGAGAGGTTGTAGGGAGCATTCACACCGCCTCTGTTTAGTCCGCTTTTCTAGTTCGTTTGCATAGAAAGTCTGGTTTGTTTGGGAAGTATGAGTGCAGAATCAACTCTGATGCAGACCAAAAAAACCAAACTCTTGTCCGTCTGTAAACTCGGTTTCTGTTCAATTGAAGTGAACTCTGGCGCAGTTCGAATATAAATGTGAATGAAAACTGACCAGAGACCACTCCAAAAGCAGAAAGTGGACTAAAGTGCAGAGAATTCTGGGTAAATATAACCAAAACAAATGTGTGTGTCTAGCGCTAGCGGGAGAAATGGCTTGTGGTCTGTTCCCAAATACAGAAGAGAAACCTTACCACTGCTGAAATCTGAAACCACTCCATTTTTTACATTTTGAGGAGAACATTAGGCTTGGTGTCTTCTTCAGTGGTTTCTGAGTCTTTTACTGCAGTTATTCTTGGTACAGCGCCACCACAATGAGGGGGAGGACACAGGGTTTTCAAAACAATGGGATTGTTTGACACAGTGCAATGTGAAAGCAAACCAGATCAGCTTAAAATGTAATGATTTGATCTACCGGACTATCAGGTAGGTTGCCCAACACAGCACTGCAGTATGCTCAGTCACCAGTGATGGCTATAAACCCGACTGACTTTGGGAGTCATTTTTCATTTCAGCATGTTAAAGGACATCAGGAGCAGAGGTGTGGAAAAGAGATTTGCAACCACCTTCTAAAATAAACTTAAACCAACACAGTATGTGTTTTTGTGTGTGTTTAGCCTGCAGGATTTTCCGTACAAGGTTACAACTTCTTTAGAGACTTCATCAATGTCAGCTCAGCAAAACCAGATTCTGCTTCTGCTGCCACTTTTTCTCAGTATGGAGCCAAGAAAATGATTACATTTCTACCTTAAAAAGTACGACTTCTCTATCTGCACTTTTTAAAATACATCATCTTAAATCCTTCAGTTGGGTACAGCACCTCGCCCACTATAAGTAATATTCTTTAAAACATAAATAAATGATGCATATCCACACCCTTCTTCTTCCATGCATAGATTTCTAACCTGACAGAAGCCAGCTCAGTAAAACATTTTAAAGAACTTTTAAATCTGTTGAGCTTGGCGTAAATCATCGTGCTGCCCTCTCAGCCTGTGGCATGTTGGCAGAGATTACGATAATACGCCTGAGACCAACAGAGCAACACGGCTCCTTCCAAAAGGGGAACAAATCTGTCTCCGAATGTGGAGAGAGACGACTTCACGGTGCAGCAGGTAAGAAAAAGAAAACATGAAAACTGGTGTCATTAGGCGTAAACATTTAGGGGTTTTTGATTAACTTATGAAGGAGCAAATAAAAATATTATAATCTGAATAAAATCTATTAAGAAATATTTTCTTCTGTCAAAGTAAAAAAGAAAACAAATGAAAAAGTATAAGTTGTACCACTTTCCTCTTGAGCCAGACTTTTTTGTGATTTTTCAAGGTTTTCTTTGGAGTTTAATTTTCCAGTCATGTTCTGATCCTTTCTTGTACCTCAAACTAAAAGTTTAATATGCAAACATGACACAGCCAAAAGACCTGGAGCCACAGTTGAAAATGGTTCTACTATTGACTGAAAGCAAATGTGACTATGCTTTTTAAATATTTATTTGTAAATATTTAGGTTTGAATTCATGAGTCATCTTCCAATTCTGATTTTTGTCCTGCTTTGTTTGGATCTATCCCAGAAAAATACATTAAAATTGGTGGCTGTACCAGGGAAAAGGATTAGAGCCACTGAAAAAAACAATTCTGACTTTCATCTCAGAATCCTCAGATTTACATTCTTCAAAAACCAAACTGAAAACTCCAGTGTTTCAGGATCCTAACAGCATAAAAGTCTAAAAAACAGCAGAAGAAGGCAACAGTATTGATGTTTAACTGCTGTTGCTTTCATCTTGTAGTTGTTCTTTTTACACGATGGCCGGACTGGAGGTCGGCTCCAGAGGTTTGGCGGCAGAGAGGCCGAACCGAACGAGGGCCATGATGACGCCGTGGCTCCAGAACTGCTGGAGGGACTGAACAACATTCGGTTTAAAGGACTTCCAGGATCGGAGCAGACAATCTGGGGCTTGGAGCTGGACCTCTGAGGACACGCAACTGAAACAAACTGTGTTTTTTAAAGGTAAGTTTAAAAAAAAAAAAAAAAAGAAAAAAAAAACTGGCTCACCTGGCAAGTGAGGTCATAAAATCAACATGAGATAATTTTCTCGTTAATTTTACAAAAGTAAAAGCAAAAGATGTTTAAAGTCTTCATATTGTGATCGCTACAGTATGTATCTAGATTTTTTTTTTTACATATTTGTTAAAACTGTTACAATGACATGATGATACAATATGAAACAGATAATCTGATGAAAGATCGAGCTCCTCTACTGCCATCTGAAGAAAAGCACCGCTTCTACTCAAAACCAACGAATCACAGCCAGGAGGAGTGACTTAGCACTGTCAATCATCCTTGTGTATGTGCTGCTAAATGTGCTAATGGCGGAGAAACAACTTATCATTCCAGGAAAGCCTTTTCTCCACCGTTACTAGTGGCCATGCTAACCAGACCTAGCATTTGTGGCAGGCTTGTTGTGGCAAACCAGCTGTAGCAGAGCAGAGGAAAAGGGGAAGGACATGAGCAGCGCATACGATTGGCTCTGATTGGTTGTTTTGATGGACAGCATCGGAAACAAAGATTTGTTCAGATGACAGCAGGTCCATAGAGAGCAGGCAGAGGAGCTTGATTTTTTTCACAGATTATTTATCTCATACCATGCTGTCACCACATAGTGATAGTTTTGAGAAATATGTAAAAAAGCATATTGTTTTTTAATAAAAGTTAAATGCTGCTGCTTTAACAGAGAGGCTCTGATATTTATTGGTCTTGGACCTCCGCTGAGCAGAAATTTATTTGACGTTCCCATCTCATCGCCACAAGCGCTCACGAAGACACGAGGATAAGCATTTAAAGCTGCTGCTCAGGTCCCACAGGAGTGTGGCGCCGGGGCACATGAGCGAGCAGAGGTTTTACTGCACAGGGTCAGAGGTCAGGGTCGCACAGTGCTAAAATCAAAGGGGCAGAGACTACAGGAATAACAAGGCCTCCCGGAGGAGGTCAAGAGTTTTAGAAATATAGAACAGGGTAACATTTTCCAAAACGAATGATAGAAAAAATACATGTAAATATTATTACACTTTACAGTTTGAACTGGTGGCCCTGTATTGTTGTTAAACATGGATAATTACTACCTCGTTACCCCCTGGTGTTCCAGTGATGGTAGCTGAGCACTTATCACTAACCAGAAGCAGCTGGGGTACGATGTAGATGCAGCCAAGCACAGCATGGGAGGTGAGGAGTACGTGACAGATGGCTCTGCTTTAGTGCCGCTGGACAAACACAGGTTGGACACTTTTTAATAATACTAAATTCAAAAATCAACTCTTGAATTCTTAGAATATTTTTAAAGAAGCATGTATGGATTTCACTTTAAACCTATTTGAATATAATAAACATGTGTTCACCTGATTGATAATTAACCGGAATCAATATTTATTTTACTTTAGGCAGCAACAGCCATCATCTATGATGGACTATGTTGGAAGAGCCGCTTACAGCTGACAGGAAACGATTAGAAAAGCTCATCAGGAAGGCCAGCTCTGTGCTCGGATGACCTTTGACCCAGTGCAGGTGGTAGGAGACAGAGGAAATCTGGCTAAAATATCATAGTGTTTCTCTCCATGTATGAAGTTGGATCTGAACTGGAGAGCTTCTTTGGTGACAGACTGCTGCATCTTAAATGTACAAAGGAGCGTTACGCAGATCCTTCCTCCCAGCACTGATGGACTTTATAACCATCACTGCTCTCACCTAATTGAATACATTTTTCCGTACTGCATTGTAAATAGTCTCTTCTTTTAATGTTCAGTACACATGAACATGTAAATTTTTAGAAAAAGATTTGACTCGGTTGTACATCCTTTTGATCGTGAGTCCAATATTCTGATTTCTGATAACTACAAAGTATTTTCTGTTCTAGTCTTATACAGTATGATGTTGCTTTTACTTATAATTATTGTTAATCTCCTTCTTTGCATTTAGTTTTTAACACTTTAAGAACTTATTTGGTGAACTTTTATACCTGGTGCTGATGTTGCACATGAATTTGCCTTTTCTTATTTTATTCTATTTTCACTTCCTGTAAATCTGTTGATGTTTTGGAAAAATACATGCACATTGTTTATTTTTATTTTTTTTCCTGCTCAGTTGCACATTTGGTTTGTTTAGAGTATTCTGTTTTTAATAACTATACAGTATTACTTTCCCGTGTTTTAAATGTGTCTCTTGTTACTCTTATCCTTATTTTCCAGGTTTTAGCTGCAGTGTTAAAATGATGAAATGTGGGAAGGTGTATGGTTCATCTTTCATAACTCTTCATCATTGTATTCCTTGTATTTTATTTAAGGCACTTAGACTAAAGCAAAGAATCAAACATGAGGCTGTGAAAAGGGAATGTACATTTGAAATACAACCATCATTTCAATTCTCCCAAGTCACATAAAGCAGAGCATTTTTGATTACAGAATATAAACTTTACTGGGATCATTTTTAAATCACTGAACTGCACAGATAATATCTTAAAAGTTATATTAGACTCCCTTTGTGGTCTCAGCTCCCAATCACAGAAACATTCTCATCTGACCTCATGTTGTGGTAATGCAATAAAAAACCATTATGCACAAAGCAGCCTTTGTGCATGCATTACTGCTGCACCTGTTGGAGAGAAACTCGCGTGCAAACTCATGGATCACATTCAAAACCTGTCTAATCAAATGTGCAGATGTAGTGGTTTATTATCAGAAATGATATTTGGCAAAAAAGCCATTCATCACATTTGATGAAAATTCATTTTGCATCAGTCAACCCGTTTATTAAATCACTCTGTGATGTTGTGCAGATTTCACATGTGGCTTCCAGAACACTTCACACGGCGTTTTGTATAGGTGTTACCACATTACATGGCAGCTATATGCACACAACTATGATTGCAGCCAAAACAAACAGAGTGGAGGTCTGATTTATGCTGAGGTGATATATATCCTTAAAGTCGAACGTTCACACTGTGCCAGGGTGTTGCTACTACGTACACAGAGCTGAAACATCCTCAGCAACTAAACTGTGTGAGTGTAAACTCTTCCTGTTGAAGCTTAGGCTGAGCTCCAGAATTCAGATGGACAGATTGTTGTTTCTTCAGGGTTTGGGTTACTGTTTGTGGCTTCCTGTGGTCCATGTTCTGTTTTACAGACATGATGACGGGAGCATCTGTTGAACAAATCAGTTGTTGGTGAATTATTAAAAGTATTTTCTTTTTCTTTTGTTTCATAGATTCAATCTTTTTCTTCCTACACTCCCATTTATAATGACGATTCCATGTGTCTTTTTATAGTTACCAAAGACGATTGCTGTAAATATATATGTAAAAATATATTGCTGTTTAAAAATTATCTTTATGAAAAGAAAGAAAATGTGGAATTTAATCTTCCTTAGAATCTCACTGGATGAAGTAGCTTCCCATCAATGCTAAAGGAATAGTTGAGATCAGTCTCTTTGGAAGATTTTTTTTTTCTTCCAGTTCTGGGATTTTAATTATTTTCCAAAAAATGAACAAATATTTTTCATTGTCTGAGCTTCTGTAGTTTATAACAGCAGAAGTGAAAACTCAACCCAGTGCTACAGTGTGATGGACTGCAGCACTGAGGTGTGTTTTCATACAATGCAGAAACGGGAAGACATCAGCGATGACTTTAGAGAAGAAACTACTGTTGTCTAGCTATCCAAAAGGCATCATAATGTAGTTTTCAAATTATTTGCAGATCATACAAAAAAAAAACAAAAAAACTTTGGATGCAATTAAAACAGTGGCTCAAATTCAGATGGTGGGATGCTCAGAGAAAGGAGAGTTGTGCTCAAGGGATTCATCTCTTTAAGTCACTCTACAGACCTCAGTTAGCATGTTAAATGTTTAGAAAATTTTAATTGTACAGAAAAAAGGGCAACTTGTCAAAAAGTCGCATTGCAAATACTCCTGTCAGGTTCTGAATGAACCAATGCCCTTAAATAGAGGACAACAGCGTAATAGAAATGTTTCACCATGATGCACATCACCAAGTTTGGAGCAAACTAAACACAGGAAATCAGCACAAACATGTACAATATTCTCTAAAGCAGTGGAGGGGAGATGATTTGGACCTCGACACCTTGTACTGAATCAACCATGAATTCCTCTCAGTAACTGTTGACATTGAGTTGGAAGAGTCAAAAGCGTGGCCATCTGTTTAAGAGCTGAAGCTTGACTAACACTCTGATGAAATGAAGAATGAAGAGAAAAGAAGGTCAAAATTCATCCATGGTAATGTGAAGCACTGATAAAGTCAGGCAGAAAACAACTACAGAGTGTTATTGCTGCTAAAAGGTGGTTCTACTGTCTCTTGTACTTTTTGTGTAAATATTTTTTCACTGTCTGCTTTTCTATCTTGGCTTCTCCATTGATAAATAGCAACAGTGGAATCAATTAGTTAGCTTCTTAGTTAGCTAACTGCTAAAAGATAATATTTATCTCCTGTTTCCCACTAAAAAATAATATTTATCTTCTGTTTCCTACTAAAAAAAATAATATTTATCTTCTGTTTCCTAATAAAAAAATATTTGTCTTCTGTTTCCTGCGCCAGCAGCTGTTGTCTTTCTGCATCCAAGCTCCTCGACCAAAAGGTCAATTCTGCTAAAACAGGTCAGTTAATTAGTCATTAAAATCATACATCTGCAGATTAAATAACATTTAGCATCACCAAGGTGATTCCCAAACAGGAATTGGCTGAAAACTGAAGGGATGATGCATCCAGTGTGAGGTCTTTGTTGGCTAACTTTCCTATTTCTTCACAAAAACAAAAACCTTGAGTTTCAGATGTTGCTCATCTGCTACAAATAGTTATTTTTAGTGCTGAGCCATTTTGTTCTGACCTGTAAATGTCCACTCTCATAATTTTTCAGCAAACACTTTCCAGTTTTCTGCCATGGTCAGATATAGGATTAGACCGAGAATGTTTAAAAAGCAGTTAAAGTCCAAGGTTTATTAATTATAGACCACCAAGAATATCTAAGCCTGTAATTGTGTAAAACCTTTCCCAGGCTCCAAGATGATTTCTTTCCTCACCTGCTCCTAGATAACTCTTGTGTCTTGATAAACATGTTTAAATAAAAAGTGAGAAACCCACCCAATAAGTTGTATGAACACATTACATCAGTGTTTTCCTAATAGAACACAATGGTAACATTTTCCCAGAAAAGGCCTTCATGGTGAGACACTAACTCCCTTTATCTTCATAATTTTACAGTTTTCCATATGTAAAAAACTAATAATAGTAAGTAAGGGGAAAACCCAGAATCACATTGCATTTTATAATTACAATCCAAGCATAAAACATCACAGTAAGTGATTGTTTATAAAAGTTTATCCCAATGGAAGTGATGTTATCACTGTGCAAAGTCTAGACTTGATGTCAGTCATTTCCTGCTGGTTATGTAGGAGTACTGCAGCCTGAATTCAAACCTGTGTTGAGTTTTGGATTAGATTTTGCTGAAATATTGCAATTATGGGAAATTATTCAATTTTCCCCTTATTCTGTTTAAAATCCAACCATTTTGTCTGTATCTTTCTGTGCCACTTTGTTTAATGCATCTGAGGTTTACACACAAGCTGCATGTTTGACAAAATAACACAAGGTATCAAGCTACGATCTTCTCTACCCTTACATCTCGCCTTGTCACACCTCATTTGTCATGCCATTAATAGCAGCGATTGAATCAGTCCAATCAGCGAATGATAATCTAGATTTAGATAGCTGGATCTATTTTTAACAAAAGTCTGAGAAAATAAGCAAATTATAGAAAATTTATACAGGCTGTTGTATGAATAAATGCTTCAATAACGTTGCTTTTGATTTTCATGGATATAATCTCAACGTTTAGTAAAACAGAGTCTCGTTTGGGAATCTCCTCTTCAGAGATTAACTTTTTGAAGATGACCTTCATCACAAACTGGAAGGGTTTGTAGTTGACTGTGTGTAAGGTTTGTGTGTGGATCTATAGCCTACTTGATTGAGCCAAAATGATATGGTTGGTGGTCGGGTTGCCGTGAGTTTCTCTGGCTCATTTTTATTAAGCCATTGATACGTCCAGCACAGAATATAAAGATGAGTTAATCTGCTTGTTCTAGTCTAAATAAGGGCGTTAGTTTATCCTCTTGAGGAAAGAAAGGAGACAACCACAGAGCGCACTGCATGCTCATCCAACTCCACTCTGCTCCGCTCCCATCAGTCACCCATTCTGGAAGATTTGGACTTGACTCACCCTTCAGTTACAACAAGCAATACAGTTTAGCTGGAAGGTGTTAAGTTAAAGATAAAAACAGGGAAAGTTACTATACTGAGTTTTTAATTCATGATTCAGCTCCTAATCAGACAGGATGACATCTGATTGGGATGTCAGTTTCCCCCGATTCCTGTTTTACTTTAAATGCCTTACAAAAGAAATCAGAGAAGAATGAGGTAAAATGTCAGCCACTAAATTTGCAAAGCTGATACAGATGTACCCAAGAAAAGGGACTTTACAAAATATATCAATTTTTAAAATGGCATTATAAAATTCAAGCAGTTTGTGCAACAATATGAGAAAAATATGAATATTAACACTTTCTCAAGGCTCTTCAGCTTCTAAAGATGTTGATCCATCCATTTCTCCATCCACTGTGCCAAAGCCCGGCTGTGTAACAGTGAATTCTACGGTCAATAGTAATTATTTCCCACTTCCAGATTATCAATAATAAAAACATTAGCTGATTCCAACAACAAGCCTCCTGTTTTTTTTTTTCTCTGAACTGCTGATTTTATTTTTTATTACTCCACAAGCTTTCTACAGCAAACAATAACACACACTGCTAAAGATTTAATCCTCATCTTCTTTTCACTGAATCATAAATCTTGCATATTTTGGCTCTCAGTCAAACACCAAAGAAAATAACTGGAGGTTTTCTGAGGTTAGAGGTCAAAGTGATTATTTATTAGGGTTATTGACTTTCTAACATCGTCAAACATTTGCAGAGTAGATTCATATTTTCTAATTTGCAAAGATATTTACATGTATCAGAGGATAACATTCAGTATTTCCACTTCACATCCCCAATAGGTTGCTTTGCATTATAACTGTAATGGGTGGGAAGCTCAAACATTTCAAGGAAAACCAGGCTGATTAAGGTATGACAGAGGCAGATGAGCAAATAGTGGAAACAATCACTGGCTTTACAATATGGATCAACAGATGTGTTGATGGATTATTAAGTATCTAATTTGGACCTATATGGTCTCAATAAATCAGTCTGTGCCTGTGAGAACTTTCTCATCAGATAAAAAATGTAAACACCCAAACTTCAAGGATATAAAAATGTTTTCCAGATTGGTGACAGGCTTCAGTGTTTGCATCTTGCACTACTTCTATTTTGATATTTGTTAAATTAATATTTTACAGTTGTCCGACTTGTTTTTTGGGTAATATGATCATGATATATGATTTTGATAACAGAAGTGGTGATTTTTGGCTCAAGCTGACTTGGGGCAATAATTTAGGAAGGTGACAATATAAAATCCAAAAACATCTCCAAGGTTTTTATTTTATCAGGCATCACTGTTGGTAAGGTTTGGAGAAGTTAAATTCATGACTGGAAACATGTTTATGATTTTTAGAGATTTGATCTATAAAACACGACTGAAAATTCGAAGTTTAGAGCTTTGAAAGCTTATGTGAAAGAAATCCTCCCAATGACTGATTCCCAGTTTGACCCAGTTAGACATAATTCATTCCTTCCCCATCCTGGTGAAGTTTTCCTGGTGGATTTTACAACCACTCCAGTCTGGCAGCTCTCAGACCAGGGAGGCCCCCCTCAGTCCAACCACTTCCTGTTGTCAACCAGACAAATTGTTTCTTGCTGTTTTTTTGGCTTTACGGCGCACCAGTGGGTAGAAGGCTGCAAATTAGAAACTGGTGAGAGGGCGTGAGTGGTGGTCACATTATGAGCATGATAGTCACCATCCTGTTAATTGTGCGCTCGTCACTTCGGGGAGGCGATGATTACAAACACATAGCATGAGTGACGCTCAGTTTCAGGAGGTCCTGCCTTTATTCCCATTATGGCTCCAGGCTGTGATCTCTCCAGCTTCCCGTTCCTAGTCTGTCTTTAGAGGCTGAAACTCAGTCTGGGATGCACCAATTGGTGGAAATCTGCATGCTAGTTAAAGACGACGTGTTTTCACAGTAGAAGCAGAGGCTTCAGAGTTTCTGATGCATTAAAGCCGAGTAATAAAAAAACAGAAACAGAAAACATGACAAATCTGTGAATTTTAAAGTGGAAACTGTGCTGCAACAAGTTGCTGTGGTACCTTAAAAGGAAATAATTGAGCCACAGTTCTTTTTTTTTCTTTTTTTTTTTAATGGATTCCTAATCACCTCTTCAAGAGTTAATCAAATAGCTATTTCCATTTGATTACTCACACATGCCTGAGATATTTGGACTACTTCTGCCAATGGAGGCAAAGGGATCAGTAAAATATCTCTGGAGCTCCAGCTACAACATGTTGCAGTTTTATGCACTTCAGGACTCTCTTCACAGAAAAGCTCTTTTGAAACGATTCATTCAACATTTAAAACATTTTAGGAGGCCGAAGCTCGTACTTTGAGCCAATTGGATAGTTTAAGGGCTATTTTAAGAAAAAAGCTCTACTACGGATAAAGATTTTTCTGTTGGGGGGGTGGGGGAAAGCTTAAACTAGACAAAATTCACATTTTGCAAATGTACTTTCATTTGAGTCTCAACTGCTTCTAAAAGGAGTCCAAGCACTTACAAAAAACACCCAGTCATTTTTTGGCAATAAGTTAATGTTTTTGGTGTCTGGAAAATTAGCCGTTTTAAAAACCTTCCAATTGTTAAGTTGCATTCAATGGGCATTGCACCGTCATTTGGCAACCCAAGCAGAACTCCAGCACATTTGATCAGTTGGTTTTATTGCTGTACAATGACTGCTAACAGAGAAGTGTTTTGGTACCGACTTAATATTCAAAAACCACTTGCTGCATTCTTATTGGTTGTCCAGGAGGCTCCACTTCTGCTTTTCAAAGATGTATGGCTCCATAATTGCACATCTGTTTGAAGCCATTTTTGCGTGCGAGTGTAAACTTTGAGTTGGGGGGCGTGACCAGCACCTGGTTATTTGGATGGGCTCAAAACTGAGCAGACCAAGATATTACCTAATGGTTTTGTGCAAAAAAAATTAATGAACATGTTTTGTACAGCCCATAAATCTACCCTGACCAGTTCAAGGAAGCATAACAGGTCACCTTTAAATCTTGAGTAGTTACAAAAACAAAGAAGATGACACTAGTCTAAAATAAATAAACCAGCAATGCTCCTGGATGAAAACATAAGCAAAACATATCTTTTTATGACTCCTGTCCCTGTGTATCCTGTGTTGAGTAACTCTGTTGCAGTAGAAATAAGTAGGTCAGTATTAAAAGCATCCTCCTCAGGTGGCCTCACTTCATAAATCCTTCAGTCGAGGGATGAAGGTTTGCAAACAATTTCACGTTAACAGGACACACTTCCAACAGGATTCCAGCCGTCTGTCGTCACTAATCTCACAGAAAGTAACAGATGACAGAGAAATATGTAAAATTGTTCTATCATCTTCCCAGCAACAACTAAGCAAAAAAAAAAAATGTTTTTGTTATATTTTAAGGTTTCTAATGTTCAATATAAAAACCAAACATATCACTTTTGGGTTTTTGGGGGGGGTTTTCTGAAAGAGTGTAAAGTCCACCAGTATATGGTTCACAGTAGCTGCAGTGGCAGCCAGAGGTTTTCATCTGCTCATCATTCACATGAGCATAATGTGAAATTTAGAGGCTTTTAAAGATTTATTCCAAATGTTTCTGCAGGGTGAAATATCATGCACGCAATAAATTTTTATAAATATGTCAGTTTTAAAAACTATAATGAACTTTAGTTTTGAGGCGAGTTGGCCATTTCAAAAACATTTATTCGGCTTAATCAATTTCAAAACTAATGTTGCTGTTTTCAGTCTGTTAAAGATAGTATTACCTATAGCAGTACAATTTGCACAATGCCTGTTTCTTTTCTTGAAAAAAGTTATTAAAAACAAGTTTTTGTCTAAATTAAGGTGAATTCATGGTTCCTTTTTCCACATAATGTAACCGGTACTGTTTATGATTAAAAAAAATAATTATGCGATCGGTATTGATGATCAGCCCTCATGGGTGATCGGAATTGGCAGGAAAAAACCTGATCGGCACATTCAATATCCCAAGAAGTTCATTAATCAAGCAAGTCAAATTCATGAGACGACACGGTTGTCCAAGCCAAACACACTGGAGGGATCTCAGACAGCTATGTCCCAAAAAAAAAAAGGAAAGTAGTCCTGATTATGTCTGACTTGGAAACAATGGAGACCAAGGTGGAAAATATCGTAGATGTCAATGGATAGGTTATATAATTCCTATTAATAAAAATAGTAACAGTTAATAATAAAATGTCATTTATTCAGAGTTTCCTCTGAAAACCTGTTGGTAGGGGCAGCCCATTATATGTTTTTGTTTAAAATAATGTTAAGTTACAAAAATTAGGATGTGCATGAGCAGGCATCATTTGCAAATAGCGTGTGAGGTCAACAAGCAGGTGCAGGGACGGTGCAATTGGTGTGCATCCCGTTGCTCTCAGTTCAGTTCAACTATAGACCAAGCCTACTTTGTATTTACAGTCACTCCTGTATAAAAAACTCTCAAAAGTGAAAAAGCAACACTCATCCTGGTGGGGAGAAAAGTAAAGCCTGGTGGCCCACCAGGCTTATAATACACAGGGGGAACCCTGCAGTGCTTTGAAAAGTATTTAACCCCCTTACAGATTTTCTCCGTGTATAAAAAGTGTCCTCCCTGTTAAATCAAGATTTGGATTTAGCTCATTTTTTCAAGTGTTTTTCTATAATCAGACTAGAAAACTGCTGGATCAATTAAGAGATCAGTAGAACCTGTCTCACAACGTGAAGTAGGACAAGACAAACAAATACAATGCATCATGACCTGACGAAAAGAAATTTAACATTTTTACCCAATAAGACACAT
>NW_015113336.1:263073-280178 GCF_001443285.1 Poecilia latipinna
GTTTGGCATTTCGTCAACTCCGTCAGATGTCAATATTTGGTACATAACACTGAGGAAGTACGACATCACCAAAGAAAGGTTCCTAAACTATCTGATCTATTCAAAATGCCGATTTTACATTTTTTGCATTTATTTTTTGTTGGAATTGTGAGAAGCTGGAAGGTTTTTCATATGCAACATTTTCCACTCACTGAATAAATACAACTTTGGATTAGGCTTTTGTAGTAATTAATTTGAGCTTTGCACTCAATCACACCAGGAGTCTTAATCAGAGGGTTCAGAGGCTCTACAAAAACTAGTAAAAACCTGATTTACCTTTATTTTCTGACCATTATTCACTGTACAGGACCCTGCTGGGTCATTTATAGCGTCTAACAGTTCAAGGCTGAGCTTCATTTGTCCCAAAGGAGGGTCTGTGCTAAAATACAAAACAAAGAGAAGCATAAATCTGTAGATGTAAATATCAAGTAGATTTCTCAAACTGCTGGAATAAACTGCAGTAAATGATCCTGGATAGCTACCAGGTTGCAGTTTCTGCTCTGGTAATTTCATGTTGCTCATTAACAGAAAAAACTAGAGGAGAAAATAGAGGGTAACAACCACAATGATTAGTATAAAACACATCTGTAGCTTTTTTTCATGATGAGGCCTGACTAAATTGCCCTGTGCATTGTTTCTGCACTGCCCAACGCCTGCCAAAGTTGCAAATGGCTCTCCAGCATTTTAATAATCTGCGCTTATTCTAAGCTTGCTTAATTTGAAAATAAGGCCATTAAAGAGCAGCGTTGGTGGCCTGCTGATTTAGGACCTGCATTCAGACGTTGTAACTCCTCCTGAGCTTCAATCAGCAAGATGTTGGCTCTGCTGTTTTTGATCAAACGTCACCCAGCAATTAGTCATCAGGCAAAAAGACACACGAGTAACATAATGATGTAAAATCCAGATTGTACTAAAGATAAATAAATTTAATACATGACCACACACACTAAACATAAAAAGCTTTATGTCCAGCTAAATTTCAAGTTAATAATGTTTGTATTTATTTTCTATAGCAAATATGTGCAATTTGTACATGTTTGTGTTGTGTGTTGAATTGTTTTTTAAACCTGCTGAACAAATAAAGTCAATTATTATTATTTTCGTACATGTTATCAGGGGAGTAGTTAACATAACGCAGTGTTTGTTTATGCCTGTGTGTTCTCCAGACCATTTAACCTAAATGCTCTCATTAGCCTGCTGGTATATTTATGGACATTTTGTCATCGCACTTTTTGTTCACGAGGGACTTTAGCTGTGGGATTCAGAACAAGTGGTCTGGATCTGAAACCTGAGTCTCCAACATCGTTCCTTCTCATTCGGCACGCTGCCATGTGTGGTGAGTTTGTCTAAGCTCCCCTAATGAAACCGAGTTTTTGGAGTAAAGTCAGTCATACTGTTTCAAAATTAGATCTTTTCTGCACAGATGTTTCAAAGCAAACAGCTTTGTATGAAGAATCAACAAAAAGCAACAGGAGTGAGCTGAGAGCAGCTGAACACTACAAAACAGAAATCCAGAACACATCAGTCTGCTGGTTCATCGCTGATCTCTGCTCTGTTCACAGTTTTTATCACTCAGGTAACATCATTTAATTTGCTGTGTTTAAATGGATTGTGAAACTTTCAAAGTGTTTTATTTGCAAATGAAACTAATTGGGAGGAGTTAATATTTCAAATGTTGACCTTTCTTCTCCATGATGTAATTTTTCTGGAAAAATATTCATGCCCCTCTAGACATTTGTGTACTCATCTGTAAAGTGCATGATTGTGAACTGAAGCCATGGTGTTTGCTTGTATTTAGTCACTGATACCCCTAAATAAAATATACCCCTGATATACCCCTAAAAAAAATATATATATATATAATACGTTTCAATGTCAGAGAATTAAGTTTACTTTGAGAATTTGCTTTATATTAAATGAAAGAAGCAGCTGCTCCCTTATTTCTTGCCCAGTGATTGCAGTTGTAATCTGAGTGCCTTGCTCAAGAGAACTTCATGCTGGATGTCAGTTCTTTGTTTTTTGCTCCATTTTTTTTTTCCTGCAGCTGCTTCATTTATTCAAACTGGCCACTTTCAGACCACAAGGTCACTTCTCCCACCACCAGGCCTGTGTGCCACACGGAGAAGTGCTCCTCTGGAGATTAAAATGTAAACACCGCTCTTGTTAGTTTTTGGTCAGGCCAGACGTCTAACAGGAATCCAAGCTGTGCTAGCACACCATTTGGTTCTGGCGAGCAAAAAGACATAACTCAAATTATTAAGTCAGACAGGAGAGAGTGGGAGGATTGTGAGAAACACTGAATATTGCACAAGCTTAAAATAGCTTTGTAATTGAATCAGTGAGAGTGCCCTCCTCTGGTCAGAGCCCACAGGTATCTGCTTGCCTTGCGCTGAATAAAATGTAGGCTGATGACATAAATATTTGCTTTTTAGCACACTGTTGGAGGTCATGAACACCACAGAAACACAAGGTGTTTTATTAATATTTTATGAATCTCTTACCCCGACTGAAAACATCTGCAGAACACTAAATTACTGCAGCATTAACAGCTCAGGTATAGTCAGCATCAGGACTCAGCAGTCCGACGTGGAGATTTACCAGGAATGTTAAACTGTAGCCACTTTTACAGTCCTAAATTATGCGACCAGCTTGAAAAAATAAGGGGCAAAGTCAAGGGCTAAGAGGGAGATTTGCCAGTCGAGTCCTTTCACAGAATTTCGGGGTGGACTATCCCCAGCCACTTGCTGAAGACATAACATATTACCGCTGAAGAAAAGCAGCTCTGCAAGAGTTTTCTGTCGCCTGCATGCCGACACGCCCGGCGGACCAACTGCTGTCTGCTTCAGCTGATGAAATGTTGGGTGGATTGTGTTTCACTGACTGGAAGAAGCAGAAATCAGTTGGATTATTTACATGTAGGACGTTCAAGAGAATATTTAAAATGTTGCTGGTGCATATAGCTGCTTTTTAGCCTTACTATGTTGTAAGATGTGGACATTTTTCTTTAAAATGTTTAGAAATTAATCTTTAGTTATTATGACTTACACAAGTTGTTGGTTGTTGTTAAACTTAAGATATCAAAAATTAACAATGCTAAAAAGCACAGAACCAAATTCACTATTAGTAAACAAAACTACACAAAACTACATGGTTTTCTGTCATTTAAAAACTGTGAACCACAGCAAAATAAACATGTTTTAAACATCATACACTTACATGTGTAACATGTTTTTATTTTACCAGTGTTATAGCTGTGAATTTGTCAAAATTAGTTTAATTCTTTAAATTCATTTAGCTTATTTTCTCCTCACTTTTATTGGTATAAGTTCTGCTCTTGACAGTTGGTGGTTCCCATAGCAACCATAACAGTCAGCTCCTCCCCCTTTTCCTTTGTCATCTGTAACTGTTAGCATCAGCTCTTTGTTTTCTTTAGAAGTACTATATTCTAACATATGTTTTAGACTAATTTAATTATATTCAGGGTTCTATGTGTTATTTTTCCATGTTTTTGCATTTTAAATTCTTATAATTAATGTTCGCTGTGTTTTACATATGTTGACTGATATGCACTGGGAGCTATTGCTCTGTGATTAGTTAATGTGTTTTACTGAATAGTGGCAGAAACTGCTGCATTGACCTTCCCCACCAACTTGATTATTTCTGTTGTTAAAATAAGTAGTGAATCAGACTGACACACAAACAAAGAATGGCTACATATGCACAACCACAGTTTTCTGTGTATTACTAAATAACTATCACAATATAGCTATGGTGTGCAAAGTATTTCTACAAAAAGTTAGCGCCATGTTAATCTTTATCGTACATGGAAGAGATTTCCACCGTGAACAGTTGGCTTTGGTGTAGAGGATTTAACAAGCAGCAGTAATGAGCACAACGGTTTGCCAGTCCAGCATTAAAAAGTTGTTCTACATTCAGTTCAGCCAGGATATAATGAATTAATTCATGTTCATAATGTCCCTACTGAAAATGTTGGATCTTGAAGTTCACAGCCTCAAGTCAAAATGTTTCATTGTATGATTCTAAAACAAGTAGACGCTCCTCATTAACATGCACATGCTGGGGTGGTCCCTGTTTAAAACATCTTTATGTAGGAATATTGGCTCTAGAGCGCTTTGAAATGCAAAATAAAAAGTGTTTAACAAGCTATTGCTTGGAGATTTTTTGTATTAGTAGCTTTGTATCTAAGATAGTAATTGCTTTTGGCTTGTAAATTGTGGCAGAATAAAAACTAATTTGTTAAAATTTTCCTCTCCACTTCTGTGACTCAACTTCTAAGAGTTTCTTTCTGAAAGAATTTGGAAACTTTTATCTTTTTTTTCAGACATTTGACAGTAAAAGAGACTTTTCCACCTATGTCTGTCTGGAGGCCAAAAAACAAGAGGTTCAAGCTGGACAGAAACCCCGAGACAAACACAGGTACACACAACTACACAAACAAGAACACACTCACATTGAGGCACATTTTAAACTAAATAACCTAATATATCTGTCTCTGGACAGTGGGAAAGTACCTTAGCATCCTGTGAGAACAGTATGTATTGGGAAAAGTTGCAAACTTCACAAAGAAATACTCAGGCCCAGCATTTCTTTAGACTGATTGTTACTTGATATATGAAATAATTTAAATAGAACTTCATTGACAGCTGAAAAATCTCAAAGAGCATCAAATCATCAAAAAAAAAAAATCAGTAAGAAGCCATAGTTGATGAAAACATGGAACAGTGAGGAACCTTTTTAGCAGTGTCCAAACTACCTAAATTACTCCAAGAGTGCTTTGGCAAACTGGCCAAAAAGTCATTAAACAACACTGAACAACATCTGAAGATGTTGATGAGCTCAAAGATATTCCATGTACTGATGAGACAGAAGTGAAAACTTTTTGGAACATTTATCTGGCAGAAATTTACAGCTGTCCACAACAACAAGCCAAATCCCCTCTGGAAAAGAGTTTTATGGTCGGCTGAGATCTACCGGATGCTTGAATCATGGACATAACTGTTTATTCCAGCAGGACAATAATCAAAAATACACATCAAAGCTGGAATGGACAAAGCAGGCCAACATAAAGCTTCTGGAATGATCCCGACCTGAAAGTGTGTGCACTGTGTTGGAAACTCATCCATTTCTGATAAGAAGAGTATGCAAATGCAGAAGGCATTCGTATAATTTCCCTCCTCTGATGTGTTATTATGGTCTTTATGAGTCATGCTGTGGTTATTATAAAATGTTATGAACCCTTATAACCAGTACCAACACATTTCCAGACTCTTGATCCAATCTCTTCATCGTTACGTATATTTTCTATAGAACATTTTTGACTTATAGAACATGGACTATCTACTGCAACTTCTTGACAACAATGCCATGGCTATGCATGTAGCACCAGGGTCTTCAAGGTCGAATCGGCTCCTACCACCAATGGAAGATACCAACCTAAACCAAACTCAACTAATGGGTTCACAAAACCTCAAGACCTGATATGCAATAAAGATCCAACTTCCTTTGGACATGAAAGAAATAACAGAATTCAAATCTGTAATGCCAGAGTAGCAAACAGCCCAGCTCTCTCCTGGAGATGGGTTATAACTTTTTGATTAATTTATATTATTTATATTATTAGAAAAATGTATTGGAAAAAAACAAGATCAGACCATCAGAAATCTACAAAAACAGCTTCTACACTGACCAGCCAATAAGAACCCTCAACGTTTTTAAGATCCTTGCCATTCCCATGACATTATCTTGGAGGAATAAAAATGAATGGTTTGGTGGAACAACTGAAAGAACTTCTTTTCTCTAAATCATCTTGCCTGCGAGTCAACATTTGTTCTGGATTCAGCCGCAGCAGATGGGACTTTGCCTCATCTGCGGACAGCTTCAACTAGATTTATAGGACAAAAAAAACTCAACTTGGAGAGGACAGATGTAGAGCACAATCTGTTTTTCTGACACATTTTATCCAAATAAATCCAATCTGACATCAAACAACTTCACATCAAACAATCATGACTTTCAGGGAGTTACAATACTGCAGATGTGAACCATTACAGGAAACTGTCCGAGAAAAAGATACTGACTCAACACACATCTTTATGTCCGTTTCCCACCTTCATCTTCATGGTTGCATTTCAAATCTATTTGAAACAGGTTGGTTCTGACCCTGCACAGGAGAGCAACATTGCTGGTCCCTACTTGCTGGAACAAGAAACAATATTTCAGAGGGGTGTGAGTAAATGAGGCAAAATTGAAAATAGGGTCTTCCGATAGTGTGGAACATCTGTTTTGGTGTCAGCTGGCTTTAGCTGTAGTTAGAGCTGCAGCTCTCTTCACAAGACAGTTTCTAAATGCACTTGTGCTCCTTCCAGTCACTGACACAATTTAACAAAAATCCTCAAAGCTGAGGTCAATGTCTTCACATGTACCTTACAGGCAGCATTCACTGTCCCTGAATGTACTATTCTCTTTTTTTTTCCCACAGAAGGGGTCTCACAGTGGATGACTGATGGCAGTGGGACTTCTGTCGTTGCCATTTGTGAGCTCAAATTGGTGAGATTAAGTGCTGTGATAATCCAGGCTGCTTTCCCACAGGAAAGCTGCTGCTGCTCTGCAGTTCACGGGGTGATAACCTCTTTGTGTTTCTTCTATGAAATATGAACAATGAAAGCTACCTCACACTAGAATGCACTGGAGGCAGTAATTCATTTTAAACATCAAATGATGCAGACACGGCGAGCCCAAGGATGAACGGAGCCTTAAACTCCCCGTTAAGAACGTCACTAACACCAAAAACATTTCAATACAGAATTGGTGGAATCTGGGAAAGATGGACAAGTTTAATTAAGAGTTGATAATTGCTTATTATTTACTGGGATATACTTGTGAACAAACCAAGCCCAAACACAAAGATTAAACTTATAGCATCAAATTGTCGCCACGCTAACACAATAATCAAACTATGAAGATTATTTTTAGTCTAGATTTAAAGGAACTCAGTGTTTCAGCTGTTTTGCAGTTTTCTGGAAGTTTGTTTCAGAGTTGTGGTGCACAAACATTTAATTGCTGAAAAAAATAAATCTTTGCTGAAACTGTTAAATCAAATTAAATAGAGTTCTAAATCTGAGGTCTGTGTTAAAATTCAAGATGGGGGCCACCTGAAGGTCTGGGGGCCATGAGCAGCTTTGTTTGCTTTGGGTGCAGGATTCCTCCCATTTGGAAAACTCTGAAATTAGATGTTGCAATATTTTCCAGGTTTGGAAAAATTAATTCTTCCAGATATGTCCATCCATCCATCCATTCATTCATTCCATAAAGGATGCAGAGGTTTGGAAATTTGACTCTGGAAAAATACAATTTTGACAATGGTAAATGTGTTGGAACCTCACAGATGGATGTGGATGTTTAAACATATAATTAGCTGTTTGTCTACTCTTTGTTTCCACTGATGGAAGAAAGGTAAAACTATCCAACTTTAGTAGTCACATTACTGACACAATTACCTCTGAAGCTCATATTGCATTTGACAGTTAACTTCCGAGGCACAGATGCATCGGCTCGGGCCCAAGCAGACGCCGGCTTCAGTGCCAGACGAGTGAGCAATCGTTTGGAAAACACTGGCAGCACCCGTTGTTTTCATTTTGGGCTCACTTTTTAACCTCTTCGCAAACTTTCAGAGAGTCTCACAGGGTCCCAGATGACTGCAAGCACATTCGGAGTGTGACGGATAACCTCTCCGAACAAGCACAAATCTGGCTGTGTGAGCTGTGTGGACATGTTTAGACTCTGCTGAAAAGATACTGTCCATGGGAGTTGGAAATTGCAATGTGAACATCCAGCATGGGGGTGAAGAAGAGGTCATCCCCTCTCTGCCTTCCAAAACGACTCCCCAGAGAGACAACCTCTCTGTGTCCTGACCTTTTGGCTTGAAAGCTATAATCTCTGTCAAGTTTCCCTCTAACTCCTACTGTCTCCATATTTCCTCTATGCTGTTCCTCCATTCTCTTTGTCCCCTCAACTATTTACTCTTTACATCACCTCCTCTTATTTTTGCAGTCGTCCTCCCTGTTTTCTCCCCTCTCTGTGTGCTCGCTCACAGTTTTTCTCCGTGTCTCCCTCAGCTATGCAGCCGCACTGCCAGAGCTGACTCTTTTGATTTGAGTGCACTACATGTGGTTGAAATCTGAGGCCTGCTCTGCTGCCAAGCCACAGGCCCTGTAATGGAGCGCTTGTGCAGGAGAATAAGGCATTGTTCTTGGTGCACTTGGTGGATAAATAGAAAGGAGGGAGAAATGATCTTACTCTTGCTGAACACAGCCTCCAGGGTCAAAGGGGAGCTTCATAATCTCGTTGTAAATCCAACTCCGGGCAGCAGTGGAGAGAAAACCACCTGGGAGTCATTTGCAGACACAGGATGCAGAGATGTTAGCAAGGCAAACTGTCCAGCGCTGGTTTCCTGATCTGTCTGACTGCATGTTGAAACCACATAAACAAGAAAACAAGATTCTTACTTTGCATTATTTTAGCTTTTGAGTCTTTTACTGAAAGAGAAAGGAACATAAACAGTACTTTTGCTATTAATCATATGAACTGGTAACTAGCTTTAGCTTCTAACTATCACTAGCTGCATTTCTATTGACCATATAATTGGGTAATTTGACATTCAAAAATACATTTGCTTAATGGAAACACGGCAATTTTGAAAAAACTATTTTTTTTTTATAAAAAGCTTTGGTGGTAGGATAAGAGGTTTTTTGGCCGTATCCCATTGGTTTAATTTGCAAAACTGCAGTGGAAACACTTTTTTCACATCACATGATCAACAACCAGATGTTGCCAAGGCGCAAACCAAGAAGAAGAAGATGACATGAAGTGGTTGGAGGATGATGGTGCAGCGTGTTTGACAACAAACTTATTCACCTGTGATTTTAATCATTTATTAGAAACATCAAATATTTAGTGGAGACAGGGACAAAGTCTTGTGCACATTTATAATGGAAACACAGCTAATTACAGTACTTTATTAAAGTATTGTTCCCATACCTTGAACTTTTTCACAGATTACCAAAAACTTCAGTGTATCATTCTGGAATTTCGAGTTATTAAAAAAAATATGTCAGCTGGTTTTAGCTTCTGGAAAATGCTCTCATCTCCAAGGTATCACACAAGAAGAATGACATCAACACCTATACAATCTTATTGGTGCCAAACATACTGATGTATTTGGTTACACTTGCATTTAAAAACGTATTAATGAAGTTGAAAGAATGTTGTTTCACCTCAAATCAGTCATGGTCCCAGCAAAATTTCTAACAGAAGTAAAACTGCATTAGGTGGCACTGTCCACAAACCAAGGACCATCTACCGAGGGCGTAAGGAAAATATGGAATTAGTAGTTAGTCTATTCATAAAGACAATCATCATGGTTTCTGTGTGCACACTCTCTGCACAAGACTCCACTGCTGAAGGAAAACGTGCAGAAGCTCAGATTAGATTCAGCAGATAACCTATGGTAAGAAAAGACTATAGTGCCAAAGAGTTCCCTGAATCTTTGAGAAATTTTGAAGTGTTCAGAGTCTGTTTTCCCACGGGCGGATGGAGAGTAGTGCATATAAAAACATTAAATGCATAATTTACGGATTAATTATATATGTCAAATTTTAAGAGTTGTCAAATGAAATCGTAAACAGTTTATTAAATAGTAAAATAAAAGTTTGTTTATTGAAATACTTTTAGCTGTTTCTAAGCATGTGTTCCTCTGACTTTGTCAATGTTTCATTTGAATCATTTTTGTTTACAGAGAGTGTAAATGGAAGAAAATTCACTCAGTCCTGAATCATAAAACAGTCATTTTAAATACATCTGGACCTAATTCATTCCTCTTCAGTTTACAAACCAGAATCCGGACGCAAACTAATGCTAACTTCATTAAAATGCGTTTATGACGGGGGCCAACAGTGAGCATTCCTGTTGATCACACCAGCTGCAGCTCTGCACTAATAAATCTCACCTCCCATTCGGGATCTTAAGGGTTAAGTTTGTCTTTTGTTTACTTCCCTGGATGCGAAATCATTAAAATAACTGCGATAGATCGAGTGACCCCAGCTCATTAAAATTTATGTCCAAAGTGAGATGGGAGTGCTGGAAATTTGAAGCGGTGTCCTCTTGAATCATGAGAGCTGCCAGCCTGCTGGGAGAGTTGGAGCCAAAAGGTCCTGAGGTTTCCGTTTCCCATCAAATTATTTCACAACAGGGTCTGTACATCAAGTCTTTTAAAGCCATCAGTGTTCCTGCTCATAAAGCTATAATCTAAAAGCCGCTGTCAGGGGGAGCAGCTCTGTCCATATGATGTGACTTTTACAGTGCGCTGTAAAGCTGTAAGTCTTCTCCGAGGCAGCGTGCCGGGAGGTGCAGGGTGTCAGTGACGACAAACCACCATGAAGCGGGGTCGCCGGTGCCCACTCACTTCACCGCAGCGATGTGTTTTAGATGTTCTCTCAAAGAGAGTAAGCGTGCATGAATAGTTACACTGTCTAATGGCGCTACCGCAGCTAGCTGTCTGTTTGTTTGTTTGGTAGCATTTCTCCATGGAAACGCAGGTCGGCGTGTCTTGTGTAGCTTGAAGACGAAGGAATTTCAGACTGGATCGCTGGCTGATTTTTCCATGCAATATTTTAGGAATACAACTTCTTTCCCACGCTGTGATCAACATTTTTCAGAGAACTTTGAAGGTTTGAAGATACATGCACATATGCTGACAAACTGTTACTATGAATGATGCAGAGCAGCAAAAGACAACAACACAAATGTTGCTGATGAGATCAAGTTACTGATGAAGAGCCAAACCAACTCCAAATCTTGGAAAACTGGACAAGTTCGGAGTCCAAGAAAAGTTTCCTTCTTGTCAGCTTCTACACATGCATTGTTTATCCCTCATTAGTTCTTTACAAACAAGATAAAAGTACACACATTACCAAGATTAGGAAAATCTGACATAGAAATATGTTTAATGGAAATGACTGGTCAATGTTGCTTCTGCTGTTTTTCAGCTTCACTTCTCTTGATCCATGTGTTGCAGCATCACAGCATTCTGGATGCTGCAATCTTTGCATTGATGTAATTAACCATCTGTCATTAAGGATTTAAAATAGAAGAATCCTAAAGATGATAATAATGTGACTTTTGTTGGGACTATCAGATATACGATATATGAATCTGATGTAATTATGCCCCACACAAATTTGGAGATCCCGTTTTTTGTAGCACAAAGAAGATTAAATATTTTTGGTTCTTGTTGCTCGCCAGGATTAAAAATGAAATGAGTTTGAGCACCTGATGTAAATGAGCTAAAATGTTATTCTTTAGAATGAGGTCTGATAAGAAAGAAATAATTTAACATACAAATATTCTACACTTGATATGCCATGCAATATTCACTCTTTATGGATGTAGCGACAATAGGCAATCGCCTTTACAGCAATCCCTCATACTGAGCACGCATGTAGCGACAGTGGAGAGAAAAAAACGTTATAAAGAATCAGAAAGTTTGAAATAACAAAAGCATAAAGAAACGGTCCTATATTCTATACACTGGGCTTCCTTTATGTCTAAAAACCCGTAAAACTGATTTATCCACCTTTATTATGAGAGCTAATCAAGGTAATAAACACTTATCTGTGAAATTTTCCAAAACACCATGTTACAGACGTCGCTGAGCTCCAGGGAGGTGAAAGCGTTGTGTTTTTCTGTCTTGACGTCATCGTCCTACTCAAACCGTTTTCCCCTCCGCTGAAAATGCTGGTTTGTGTTCCACTTACTGTTGTGCGTCAAGCCTGAAGTAACACCATAAGAGGCTAAATCTCCATGTTGTCATAGTGAAGGGAGGATAAACGCACTGCTGCAGCTTTCACCAGCTTCTCTCCGCTTTGTTTAAACATCAGAGGATAAAGCAGCCACTGTCTGAAAGGGCAGCTGTTTCCTCACTTTCTGCATTTCTGCTGAAGGTGATGTATGAGCTGACCCACGAAAGAAACAGAGTACCTCTAAGAGCTAAAGACATTAAGTCACAGTAGCTGCTTCTGAATCTGTGATCCTCTGGCCTCTTACAACAAGTCCAACATGTGTGACGGATTATAACAAATGCACATAATCAATAAAATTCTCCACACGTTGTGGTGATTGATGCACCGCCGCTGCCCTCTGTGCTCACATCATCATTAGTAGTCTTGTTGCTGAAGAAGATTCATCCCGATCTGCCGTGAAGGTGTCGGACTCTGCTAAAGTCAGAGCACTTCGCAGCGCTAGATTATCTCCCTCTGTGAGAGGATAGGGTGTCTCGGTCACAACGAAGCTCTTGACTGATGAGGATCAGTGGAACGGTTTTACTTTACGGTCGGTTTGAGGCCGAGATAATCTGAGAACAACACATGGACGCAGCAGGATGCTAAGTGTCTGTGCTGGAGTTAAGATTCTTGACTGGCAGGAGATGATTCATTAACATCACGGGTGCTGTTTGATCGATCCTGGGTTGAAGGTTTCAGAGAGCTAAAAGGGGACATATTATGAAAAATTCACGTTTTGCACATTTTTATACTTCCCTTTGGGTTTCTATGCCTTTAAAAAAAAAAAACAAATGGCTGGTTTTTGCCTTTTGGTGTCTGGAAAATAAGCCATTTCAAAAACTTGGAGAATGTAACGTCATTGTAAAACTTTTTAAAAACAGATAAGCTCAAACATGAATGTCATATTTGATGAGCTGCACCAGATTATATCATAAGCTAATTCGTATCTGAAGTCCCTTAACAAGTTACAAAAATGGATTCAAGAAGATAAAACAGAAAATATACTACACGTTACTTCTTAGTCACGCTACACAAACACACACATATGGACTTAATCACAGGAGTACATACATTCATACAAATCAATCAAATCAAATTTCCTTCATACTGAAAATGAAAAAAGTGCTGAATGTACAATAATAAAAACGAAAAAATACAAAATACACAGGCAGATTTTATTGTTTGCATTAATATTGCCTTTAGCCGCATCAATATTTTTGAAGTAATTTTTATTTTATTTTCTGGAGATCTATTTTTACCACTACTTCCAGAGCTACAAAAACATGTAGTTATGGAGTTAAGATGTGCTGAAAAGTTTGTCCCAAACTGGAATTTCCTGTACGTTTCAACCATGAGACTTCCCAGAAAACATCACCCCCACAGTGCCTCAGTGTTGGCTCGAACCCCATTATCTACCAGACTTCTTCACTAGCAACAACTCTGCAGACAAGGAGGCCTCCTGCACGACGGGACACCCAATTGGCTTGATTTACAAGGACGTTAATAAGAGGCGGAAACCACCTTACTGTGCGTATATCCAAGGATTGTGTTTCATAGTGAATGGGAACATTCAGGAGCTTGGTTCCTGAGTGCAAGCTGACGCTGATGAGGAGGATCCTGGGGGACAAGCTAACACGGCTCGACCTGCAGCAGCGGATTATTACGAGTCAAACTGCTTGAAAAACAACTATTTTCAGGACTTAATCCAATCAACGTTGGTGTTTAAAGTCCAAACTCACTGGAGATTGAAGGTTCCTGTGTGTATTTTAAGCAGCAATTGGAGTTTAAATGCTAAATGTGGCGTAATTACTTGCGATTTTTACTCGTAGGCGTGTTGACTTTTCAGGAACACATTCACCGGTTGTTACTGTAAATGTGGCTGCTGCAGGCAGGGATAATAAAAAACACCAGACAGCTTGAAAACATAGTGCTCTCTCAGCACGAGTCAGAGGTCAGCCTCACTGTTTCCTTCGCAAAATTACACCAGTTGATTTGCATATTTAGACTAATTACCTGTATTTATGTTATTTAATATTACTGCCAATTTCTCCCACACCAATTTCCACTGGTTTGAAGCCTCTCAGATTGACACTCTCTTGTATTTCAACATAGATTACTGAAGCTTGCTGACTTTATTTTTTCACTAAAAACACCCAATGACATTCTGGTGTGAAACTGGAAGTTTAAATATATAAAGGGACATCTTTGTCCTGAATGAATCCCTTATATAACTCATGTCTGCTATGTAATTTTTTTCTGACATCTAAAAATGTACCATGATGAAAGTTTTAGGATGCAGAAACTGATTTACCTGATTTTTGTGTAAAAATTTTAAATCTTTATAACCATTCATTCATTTTTGTGTTTCTGGTCTTTCAAGTAGCTTTTATATGGTTGTATTTTATGAGTGAAATTAATGTGTCATAACACTTCACAGGCTTAAGAAACCAGCTGTTCTTACGGAGTTGTTTGCACATCAAAAATGCAAGCAGTCTGACCAGTTTGATCACATTTAAATTATGTATATTGTATCTACATAAGTGAAAGTTTGATCATAATTACTTGTATTTATGTAAATTACAGCTAGAGAAAATGACTAAGCATTCTTAAAAACCAGAGCTGCTTGCAGATGTTGCAGAAAGCTGGTAGTAATTTTGACAAAGAAGAAAAAAAAGCAAACTGCAAAAATTAAATAGACATGACAAAGTGTAGAATCAGACCTCACTTCCACTGATGTGTGCCTGATATTTTTGCATTTTTTGCTGCTACAATGACAAAAAAAAAAGCTACAAATTGTTTAAATTTGCTGGACTTGACAACCATTTTCTCCTGCATGAATCCATTCGAGTGTGCTTCGTGAATCTGGTGCAGAATGAACAAAATTATGGAAAGAATAGAATCAATGTTTAGTTTTTCTGGAAATATTTTAGTATTAGCAGTAAAGCAAGAATCCAACTGGACAAAATAAATCAAACGACACTAATTTATTTTTAGCTCTGTAGTGTTGAGGTATGTTGGAAGAGTTGCGGTTAAAAACAAATGGCCACCGCAACTCAGCACCTCATTTATTTGGAGTTGTCAGTAGATGGTGGCGTCCAGAAATCGAAGCTTTAAACATTTGTTGCACAAATGCAAGCACGTGAATGATGTTTTCCAAAAAACAAAACAAAAAAAAACAAAAAACACATTATCATAGCATTTCACCACTTTCTTTAATTTTAGGATACATTACATTGTGGCTTGCTTGTTCTAAAATTTGTGTTGCATAAATGTGTCCATGATAGCTGCATAGTGATTTCAAATTGTCCTATTTTCTTTCCTCAAGGCGGCATCAATGTGTCTTAAGCTTCATCTGTCTTATGACACAATGTGAGAGAGGAAAAAAACAAGTTTTCGTCCAGCGCCTCAGTTCAGCTGGTTCGCTGGGGTCTCCCAGCGAGCCAAGCACAGCCACACGATCACGAGGACCGCGGTCGAAAGCCAATCCAAGAGCTTTGAGGCACTGTCACGGCACCATTATTGTTTTGCTGTCAAGAAACCAAGAACATAGTTTACAGTTAAATGCCGATCACGCACATTGCTTTTACAGATCGTTCGCATTTGCATTTAATTTGAGCAAGAAGCATGCTCTTTTTCCTGCATAGCTACAGAGTTGACACAGACAATGATGTCCTGACACTTGGACTGTCACTGTGACTCATAATACCAAAAGGTTTTATAATGGTGCCAATCTCTGTAGGCCTTTTTAGTTGTTTGCTTATAGGTTCCAGTGGTTTTCAACTCAAATTATCAAAAAACTCCCTAAACTGCTGTCATTGAAGAAATGTTTGGAAAAAGAATATCACCTTGCCTGCATTATGAGGTTGGCTCATGTCTTCATGCAGTGTCTGGTTCATCCCGCACTTCTTAGCTCCATTGGTAAATATTGGTAATGACAACAATGTCAAAATCCTCACGTCTAAGGAGTTCTTCATTCTTGTTCTGTGGCCAATATTCTCTGTGTAAAGGGGCAGACTTTAAGTGGTAATTTAGAGAGATGCCATGGTCAGTCTCACTGTCAGCAAGCAGCCGAAAGCATCTTAAAATCTGACTGCAAGTCAAACATTCAGGACTTAATGCTTCCCAGATTGTGAGCCTGCAAATGAGCTTCCCTCACTCTGTAAATCCAGATGAATGTGTTTGTTCATCGGGGCAGTTTTAGATTCATGCTGCAGACGCATGGATATTAATCAGGGCTGTAGCGCTGTGAGTGAAAGTCAGACAGTAAGCACATATACAGTTAGATTTGGATGACAAATTATCCTCTTGCACTGTGCACTCTTTTATAAACCTTCCACATGAGAAATGACTTCTGAGGTTCATTTTGCAACAGCTCCAAAATTTAAACCAACAGCAATTTGTAATGAACTTCATAACCCTTTGGGCAGAGGCGATGGTACACAACAAATTGGAGCACCTGGAGGACTTTTAAAGTGTCGGTTCATGAGTTTTCAGAAGATGGAATGTGAGATGGTTACATGGATGGAAATGTTTGGCATATACAACATAGCCACAGTCTGTCATCGTGAAGAAAAAAACTCAGCCAAAAGCCAATGTCTTGATTTACCAATTCATTATGATCCGATTCTCAACTATGGACTTGAAATATGGGTTGTCACCAAAATAACAGGGTCCCAGATTCAAAGCTTGGATCTTATACCCCAGTCATTAATAATAACATTCAAAAGCTTTTAGTTAATGAAGCAGAACAACTGTTTCTGTAAATTTTGCAGAGACAAATTATCAACAAGTCTAATAAACACAGACAGAATGAGCGCTAATGTTTGCTGTCATTTCTGCAAACTCATCTCTTACCTAGTAGAGCTAGGGCTGGATTTACTGAAAACTTCTACTAGATGCATGTCTAAAATGAGAAAGTCTTTAAAAGTGACCAATTATGCTTCATTGTACAGGTTAGAATAGGTGTATGGACTATACAAAACATATTACAAGTTTTTGCACATAATCATTCTTTGATGTGACCTTTCAGTGTGTACAGTTCTGCATATTTTGAGCTCCGTTCAGAATGAATTGTTTGAGGGCCTCTTGTCTCTTTAAGCCCAAATAAGTTGCTAATGGCCACAACCCCCAACATTTACATTCAAATGTGAAAAAAAATGTAAACACATGCACAATTATACAACCGTTCATCTTTGAAAAGTAGAAGTAGAG
>NW_015113337.1:0-50397 GCF_001443285.1 Poecilia latipinna
CATTTTGCAATTTCGAAATGCACATAAAGATTTTTTTTTTTTTGTTGCTATTATTAAGCTCAAATAATCTTCACCCAAGACTTCTAGTTCAAGGATAAATGTATAAAGTTGTATTTCATTGAGGGTTTATGTAATGAAACAACAGTGCATAGCTAGTTGAAAGAAAGTTGTTCATTTAAAAAATATTTTAATGATCCCAAACAGAACTCTTACCCATCATATCCATGATCCATGTTTACATTTTTTTAAAATAATACTCTCAAAAGTGTGGTGTGCATTTATGCTGAGCCCCCTTTTACTACGACACCCCAGTTATTCTAGCTATAAATGTAGCTCATCTCTTCTGTGGCCTCTCAGCTCTGAGGGTGTGTGGATACTTTTGTAAAGCGCTCTATACATGGAACAAACCTAAGCTTGCATAGTAAAGCTCTTCTATTTAAATAGAGCTACTTTATTTTCAATAATCAGATTCTGTAGCTGCACAATATTCGATAATCTTGCAATAATGTTGCTAATTATTGTGATGGTAATATCAGTAACAATATGTCTGTTTTCTTCTTTCCACTCTCATCTGTGCTTCCATCACTGACTGACCTTTAGTCATTTGACCAGTGTCATTAGTGTCCAGTGTGAACATCTGCTGCTGCAAGACTCTGTCCAAGTGACTAAATATTACATTAGCATGGATAAATTAAGTTCATAACATCTGGAATATGTGAAGTCACCATATGACATTATTACTTTATGTTGCCATTTATTAAGCTGTTTAATGTTCTGTTAGTGAGGATGTGTGTGTCTTAAAGCTGCAGTCATCTCATCTTTTTCTGCTTCTGATGTCCTTTGAAAAACTCATTTGGCATTTTGCCATTACAAATGTACGCACGACTTTGACAATATTCTGTTATTGTCAACAAAATACAATTTTGCCATTGTGGTGTTTTTATTAAATGAGAAACATAATTACAGTCACAGATGAATAGGTCTGGTGATGCGATAAAGCATTAAAAAACATGCCACACCATGTTTTTGGCGTGTTTCCATAAAGCAAATTTGTTTTCAAAATGTCAAATTGTGCAATTACTTGGTCAGTGGAAACGCAGCTATTGTCTGGACAGCAGCCCTAAATTCTGTTTAATCCACAAACTGTTTCCATCCAGTTGTCATGTGGATTTTAAGCAAATTTTGTGTGTGTGTGTGTGTGTGTGTGTGTGTGTGTGTGTGTGGGTGTGGCGGGGGGGGGGATGAATTGTTTTTATCTACTGGCTTTGTGAATCAACCAGGCTACGCAAAGCCTAATTTCATCAGGTGTTGACGACTTTAATACATGACTGTATTAAAGAGATGCAGAGGTTTCAAGCTAGCATAGACCACACTTCACATAAATTGGAAAACGTTCTCACCTCTAAGCTGAAGGGTTGGACTTAGAAATTCCTTTGAGTTTCATGCATCTTGTGAGGCACAGAGCCACCAGTGGATGGGAGCAATCCTCTGCCACCATCCCAGCCTGGAGTGCCTTGAGCTGGGCCACTGTAAGCCACAGTTCTCCCCTCCGTGCAGGAGGTATGGACTTTGAAATGTTCTGATTTTTGCGCCTCCAGTAAGGCAGAGCTACCAGTGTATGGAAGAATTTGCTATGTGATATTTTTTTTTGACAAATGTATTTCTATGAACCAGATAAAAAAAATAAAACTAACTAAAAACAGAAGAGTCAAAACTATTGTTTCTGAAAAAGAAAATAATATATTTCCTGAAAGGAATCCCAGGAATTATGGGCAAGGTTAAGTCTCCATCCAGGTCAGGATTGGTGTAAACAGTGGATCCCATTAACAGTCTAATTTTGCTAATACCTGGCTCTAATCGGATGAAGCCACAGGGGGACTGAGTACAGGAACACTGGGGGCGTCTGCTTTAGCTACAGCCAAGATTAAAGGTTCACCTTTGGATCTCCTGCTTTTTCATGTCAGAGCTTTCTGGAATAGATAGAAAATGTAAACTCGGGTATATACCAGCTGGGGAATGTTGAACCATCTTCTATAAATAGGAAACACTCAGCCAAAATGTGGAAATATGACCAACACATGACTGTTGAGCAATCTCTGGCAGCAGTAATGCCTGGTAAAGAGTTTCTATATGACCTTTTTAGTCTCTGACAAGGTCGATGAACTTTGGCCTGATTTTATTCACCAAGTTATGTTGGTTTATCAAGTATTCTAGGTGTGGTTTCTTAATGTTCCACTTCGCAAATTACTGTTGAGATGTATACCTTCTCTTTTTGTTCTTTCTTTCCATCAACAATGTTCCATACACCGTCATACGAAACTCTTCTGAAGTTTTGGATCTACAGTGATTTATGCATGGCTTACCTACAAAATTGTTTAATTGAAGTATTTTATGCTTTATTCATTGCTGAACAGGAAATAAATTCTCAATTAAGCCTTCAAAGATTGTAGTTTTTCTATAGTGTTTTATTTTTTGGTTTGCTAGTTCTCTTGAGATGACGTTTTGTCCCACAGCCCTGGGTTAGAAACTGGCTGCATCTCGGGCTTCGGGATGCAGTGAGAATCAGGTGGTTTGCTCAGCTCCGTGTTACATAAAAGCTGCAACATGTTGCAGTGAGCCTCTCAGTTCATTAAACCTCTCTGTTTTTATCCCTCTCCTTTCCCCCCTTTGATGTGAATCTGTATTACGACCACCGGGGGAGCTGTGAAACGTCTCGCATGCAGCTTTTAGAAAGCCGTTCGACGGCCGGCCATAATATCGGAGCGGGCCTCCTGGAGGGCGATGTGATCGTTTCGACATCTAATCTGTGTCTTCACACCATTGTTCGCACATAGACATACACACACACACACACACACACACACACACACACACACAATTACCATGGCAACAGTGGGTCTCATCTCTGTAGGCAACATGGAAGAGTTTTTCTTTCACCTCTTCAGCTCCTCGTGGCGTTTCGGTGAGGATTCAGGGATGCCCCGCGGCGACATATTGTCCTTCACCGGGACATTGGAGATATTGGCCATGTTTTTAGCTAATCTGTCTGATTTTAATAAAGAAAGCCACCTCTGTTTCACTGGATGTTTAATGACTAGATGGTAAATATCCTGGAGTTATTTCAGCTCTGATAGTTGGAGATTGTTTTAGACACATCAAGCTTTTAAGAAGGCTGGAATATAAAAATAAATTGAAATGTTCTTTTTACAAATACTAAGGTTATAAAAGTGGAAATATTGTAGGTCTGGATCAATTACTGAAGTAACTGTCAACCAATTTAGTAATTGATTAATCGTTAAATGAACGATACAGACTCAAAAAAGGCCGTTTTGCTGGAAGAGAAAGTTTAATTGAGCCAAAACTCACATTTTCCATTTAAGACATAAAAACGTGTATCTGTGTTCAACCCAGAACTCTGAAATTGGCTTTGTTTTTTTCTTCACTTGTTTCAAATTCTGTTAAAAAAAAAAAAAAAAAAATTCTATTAAGTAGCTTTTGCTATCTAATTATTAATTGGTTGATAAAAATAAATTAACACAGCAGATTTACTTTGTATTGATATGATTTACATGTATTCACATGCTGGCATATTTTAGCTGCAGATTCATCCTTTCCTACAAATAATCAATAGTTCACTAAAGAACTCTAGTTGTATTTTACACAATTAAGTGTTTTATTTAAAAAGAAATTGAATGGTTTAATGGCATCTTTTAATGTATTTCTAATATTGTTAAGAGGCTGCAGTGGTTGCAGAGTGCATTTTTTTATCAATTGATCGTCAGAATAATCAATAACTAAAATAGTTAGTTGCAGCTCTGAAATATTGTTCATGAAGTAGAATGCTTTTTTCTTCTCTTTTGTAGTTTTTTTTCTCCATTTCCTGAAATATAACTGTATAAAGTTATTTACAAATGACTGTAAAGAAAAGTCTGAACATTCTGCACATCGAGTGTGGCATGGTGAGGGCAAATGAAACTGAAACAATACAGACAACGGATTTCATTCTAGAACACTGACTGCTAATTGTTCCGTAATGACCGTGAATGCAGCATTTGTTTGAACTGACGGTAAGCATACCAGTGAGGCCAGAGGCAGAAACAGGCTGCTTCCTTCCTTTGTGTTTCTTAGGCTGCAGCTTGGTTCACAGATTCTGTGAGCTGCTGTTTGTTCTGACTGAGGATCATGCATCCTGCCTGTGTATGTATTAATATATGTTAGTATGTTTGGGAGAAGGATTTCTACCAGTGCATGCTTCCTGTGCAGCCTAGAGAAATGGAGAACTTGATTCAAGTGTCTTCATGAAACAATCCGTTAGCCAGCAGCTATCCACCCATCTGACCTGTTCGTTGTCCGTCTGTCCGTCTGTGACTTTAGTGTAAACATTGTCATAATCACTCAGAGTATGCTTTCCAATGTCTTATTTACTTGAACAATCTGAGAAGTCCTCCCCCCTCCAATTATTTCATTTTATTTAATTTTTTTTGTGAAGTGGGTTCAGAGGTAGTGAGACTTTGGCCATTTGTAGACTCTGATCTCAAATGCAACATAGAAACATTACAGCTTGGTCATATCTATGCTAGATCTTTCATACATAGAAGTTTGCAGTGATTCTCTAACGTCTCTTTTTCCCCAAATTAAACACATTTCTTAAAACGGAGCATATTTCATGTTACTGTGGGAAACAAAAGTAACTGTTTTAACACCAAATTAAAAGATGGTGGTTTAAAGGGATCATGATTTTATTAGTTATATATATGAATTGTTTTGGACGGTCACTCAGGAATCACTTTACTGTTATACGGAAAGCTGTTATGTTATTTAGTGATGATAATATTAGGAACAGTTCTATCAGTTGTATCAGTGAACACGTAGTTCTTTTTCTCACCACTTTGTGTCTTTTGTTTTTTTCCCAGGCTTCCTGCTGTTTAAAGATTTCTGTATGAACGAGATCGACGAGGCTGTGCCTCAGCTCAAGTTCTACGAAGAAGTAAGTCGGAAGTGTGTGTGTGTGTGTGTGTGGGTGGCATTAGGCCTCTATAATCCAGCTCAGCCACATATGGCCCCCCCAGAAGCCCTGTGAATCTGAGTCCCGTTTCTGTTTCAGATCAAGGAGTACGAGAAGCTGGACTCTGAGGACGAGCGTCTGAGCCGCAGCCGGCAGATTTATGACGTCAACATCATGAAGGAGCTGCTGTCCTGTTCACATGTGAGAATACACAGAGAGGACGCCTGCTGTCGGTCAGGCGGCCTCCAGCATGCTGCTGACTTCAAGTGAAAGCAGAAAATGAATCATTTCTGTCGGGGGATTTATTCAGCTCCTTTAATCAAATGGAATGATTCATTAACTCAGATCAGGTTCCATGTTGCTGCTGTTATGTGTTTTTAAATGGCATATCTTGCTGTGAAAGTTCTGAACCAGACCATTCTGTATGCAACTTGCCAAGGTCAGTCTTTCTGGTTAAAATCCTCCCATTTGAAGCACATGCTACCAAAGACTAAATTCACACAGCAAGCGAATGCGACTCAAATCTGATGTTTTATTTTATTTTATTTTTTCTCCCAAAATGTGGCCTGTGTCTGACTTTTTCATGGCGCTCTGAATGACCGAGTTCTGACCTTTTCACCTCCCAAAAAATCTGATTTGTGCCACATGCATATGTGGAACTAAATCAGATGAGCTTTCGAGAGTGTTCAAAGTCTGAACACTGCATTTTATCTGACCTTTACGTCACTGACATGAGAAATGCATCACAAATCTGCACCAGAAGAAGTCAGACTATGTAAATCTGGACGTAAACAAAGGCTTGTGAAAAAAGTCACAGTAATCGCAATCTCACCACTCTTAGTTTTGGCTACACATCCAGATGCTTGGTTGTTTTTAACATGAATGACCTGTTTGTCATGTGTTTTTACTTTACCAGGCAGCTAAACAAAAAGACTGCTATTTAAAATACCACAATTAATCAAATGACCTAATGTATAAACTTAAAAAAAAAAAAAAAAGAATTTAATGCATTACATTTAAAAACCTCCTTTTTTTGGTTGATAGTGACTTTTCATTTTGCAGAAAAGTCTTGTCTGTTTGCCCAGCTGCATGAAGGGGAATCAGTTGATTTTGCAAATGTCCCTGTCAGGATGCAGGTGTGTAAATACTTCCATACTCATCTTGTGTCAGCTAGGCCAAACAATTAAAAAAAACGCTGATGTCGCTACACGAAGCACTAAAACCGGATTAAACGGGACACCGGCATCCGTCGAGTTCGCCTCTTTTTTTATTGGCTGTAGATTTTATCCAGAATCATCCTAACTGGTAGGCGGTGCTGGGAAGAACACCTTTAACACAAATCCAGCTGCTGCTTCATTTTCCCCTCTGGCTGTGTGTCTGAGATAGCAGCTTCACCTGAATGGATGCTTCGCTTTGCTGATCCCAGTTCAGTTCACAGCTTGCAGTTTTTTACAGTTTTTCCTAATTTAATGTTTCTAGATTAGTCAACACAAATTTGCAGACACAAAATATACATCTTGCAAAAAGTCCCGAACTCTTAAAAACTCTGTGTGCTACAATCAGAAACTTCAATGCGCATTTAAGCAGAGTTTATGCTGTAGAACAAAGTAGCACATAACTAAAGTGGATAACTAATATTAATAATAATACATTTGATTTATAATGCCTTTCTCATCTTGAGATTTCAGAGTTAAAAACAAAACAAGCATTCAGTATTGATAAAAAATACAAGTATCTAAGAAAGTAAACCAAACATTTTTGCAAAAAAGAAACATCTTAAGACCTTTTTGAGTCATAATTATTTTGATGTGATAACTTTAAACTTAAACGGCCCACATACACCCAGCTACCTCTGGAGCCTCCCAGCAGCAGCAGCAGCATGTTGACCCATGGGACAGCCTTCTTGCACAGAGGAAGCAGAACTGAAACTACTGTTCACATTGCATCTTTAATCACCCCGTGTTTTTTTTTTTTTTTTTGCAGCCATTTTCCAAGAAGGCAGTGGACCATGTGCAGAGTCATCTGGCAAAGAAAATGGTCCCCCCAACTCTCTTCCAGGTAAAACGCACTCCCAGCACATGGGAGGGCCTTTTTACACCAAACAGGAAGCAGATTATCTAAAATCAGCTTTTCAAAATAGATGTGAAACTTTTGCTTTCACAGTTTTGCTCAGATACTTAGCAAAGTATGAATCCGGTCAGGAAAGAGAGACTGCTGTCTCTAGACATGGTGGAAGTTATGTCATGCTGTGGGTCAGTTTGCCATGTTGTAAATGGACTTTTTGAGCTTTATAACATATCATAATGTTATTCCTTCATCAAAAACATATCTGGAGTGTTGCCTTGATTCTTTCACGCATGTTTGAGGAATCCTTGAATCAATAAACTAATATAGCAGTGTCTGATGGTGTGCAACAGACTTTGCTTGTCTTTTACTTTCTTTAACATGTCCTGTTTGACAATATGGCTTTGGGTTTATTTCATTTGTAATGGACACAGAGACGGAAAATAAAGGGAGAGAGGAGGGGAAAAAGGTTTAATGGCAAAGGAGGTAGAAGTAGTAGAGAAAGAAAGCTAAAGAAAAAACACCCAAGAAGTTTACTTCTACACCTGCAGAACAAGAAAAAAACTGAGAAACCATAGCAACAAACAAGCACACTCCTTTCATCTGTTTTAACTTTTCTCAGTCAGAAGAGTTTTCCATTTCCTCCAGTTCCTAAAAAGTCCTTGTAGCTGTATATTAGAAACCGTCTCATTAATGTCTTCACTGTAAGCTGCTACAGTACACACCTCACTGTGTTTCCTCTCTATCTGCCAACCTCTGATACTCTCCTCACTGAATTAATGCTATCCATCCAGATTAAGTCTCATATTTTATAGTTATACATGCCTTACTCTTAAGTATCCGTTGTTGGAAGGAAAGGCCCAGCAGAGTAAGTCCAGAACAAGCCAGACAAAAGTTGGCCTGCATCTTGGTAAATCGAATCACTCTTTTCCTCTTTTAGCCCACCGCCTGGCTATTAGTCTGTTTACTCACTTATCCCCTGTGACTCATTGCAACTCCAAAATACGCCATGCATATGCCAGTATTTCCCGTGTTATTACTCAATATTTAAATCGTACATTCAGCTGGAACTGTTGACCGTTTATTAAAACAGATGCTTGAAAAATGTAACTGTTTTTCTCTTTGGTCTTGTGAGCAAAAACTAGAAACTCTGACATGAGCTGCGTGTCCATGTCAGAAGTGAATGTTTCTCATAAGGCTTCTGAGCTGAGCCTCTTTCTGTCTCTGCTGCAGCCATACATAGTGGAGATCTGTGACAGCTTGAGAGGGAACATCTTCCAGAAGTTCATTGAAAGGTGAGCCGGTGAACGTGTGGAAACACAGCCATGGCTCTCACTGCTGGCACGGTCCCATTTTAACCCTGTTTCTGTTCTGACCTCAGTGACAAGTTCACTCGGTTTTGCCAGTGGAAGAACGTGGAACTCAACATCCATGTGAGTACGAGATTGTGACGTCCACCTCTCACACGAGGTTTGATCGAAGTAGAACCTGAAACAGTGCAATGTGAAGGCAGAGTATGTTTATGTTACAGCCACAGATTGCAGTGGCTTTCATTCAGATTTTAGGTTACGGATCAACACAAAGTCGAACATAATTACAAAGTGGAGGGAGAAATTAATTCTCAACATTTTCGGAACTAGAAATCTGAAAAGTGTGGTGTGCATTTTTTGTCATGCAGACGCTGCAGTGACAGCTGCAGGTGTCAGGTTTCCACAACTAGAGACTGAAGCGTTCATTCTTCTTCATAAACTAACTCATTATGTCTGAGCAGCTTCCCTGTCTAAGCTGAAGAAAAGCAGCCACTGCATGATGCTGCCACCGCCAAATTCACTTTATTACTCTATTCTTTTTTACTTTATGTCTTAGTCATGTATTCAGGATAAAGTAAAGGAAGCAGTATGCAAATGCAAAGCAAAAAAAAGTTGTATTGAGACCTGCATGGCTGGTTAAATAATGACATGAAATGGCAATATTTGTAATTGTATGTTCAAAAGCTCTTAAGCTGAACTTCTAAACTTATAGAAAACTTTGGTTTTTTGTCAAAGCTGTGTAGTTGCCAGAAAGCGTTTGTGGTTATGTGAAGCTCAAGCCTAAGCAGAAACTAAAAGTATAAAGCAAAAACTATGAACTCATTTCAGCTATGATTATAACATGACCCAATAATTTGTTATGAATTTATGAACTTCCTCCTAATGCATTGGTAATTCTTCCTGTTGTTTCTGCTGGGGATTCGCCAGTCTGCTTTTTTCATTTCCAATACCGATATCTGAGGTTTAGTATCAGTCGATGCCGATCCAGAAAAGCAACTCAATTGACGAAAAGCATTTCTTTTTTCTAAAACACAGACATATATGGACTAAATTACAAATTAATTTTTTAACTCTGCACCAGTGCAGCACACTTAGATTCACCAATGGCTTCACAGGTTTAATTTGTTCAGTTCGGGCTTTTAGGAATAGAACAGCCGATGTGAAACACAGAATCAGTAGGTTGACTAGTTGGTTAAACATGTAATAAACAAACTGCAACAAACCTTCTTTCAAATGGTTTAGAAAGTCCAGTTAGGATTTCTAAATAATGTAAAATAATTACTAAAGAATGATGTCGCTCAGAGCCCAAAGCATAGAATTAGCCTGAATAGATTTGATTAAAAACAATGTTGTTGTTGAGCTCGCATGTTTTCATTCATAATTTAACAGCAAAGGGGGTTTCTGAAATGAAAATGTTGCTTATTTTGTGAAAATGCATTTAGTTTTTGAATAAAGTGCAATTAAGTAACTGCAGACCTTACAATTAGCTTGATTAATAATGCTAATTGAGTCCCACCACCACTAGTAATAATTGATTCTTAGTGTTTTTTTTGACACATCCAAGCTGGAATTCCTCACTTTCCTTCATCTTAACAGAAATGAGCAAACTATCCAGAAATGGGTCTCAAGACCTGAAATTAGACTGAATAGATCTGTCCTTATAGATGGGGTAAATTGTCACCGATATCCGATCTGGAATGTTTTCAATATCAGGAGTGGTCCAGATATCAATATCTGATGGGTCCAGCTCTAGTTTCGGATTGTTTTTACTCTCCTGCAGCAAAGAAATGGTCATTATGGCTTGTTTTCAATAACACACTGGTGTCTGAAGTTTAGTTTTATATGTTCTTACAAAACATTAGAATAAAAAAAAACAAAAAAAACAAACAAAAAAAAAAAAAAGGTTGCTGTTCTCCCTCAGCTGACCATGAACGACTTCAGCGTGCATCGGATCATCGGCAGGGGCGGCTTCGGGGAGGTGTACGGCTGCAGAAAGGCCGACACGGGGAAGATGTGAGCAAAACAGCTGAAATTGTTAGAAACCCGGCCGCTTCGCCCGCTTTGTTGTAATGCTTTCGACGTTCTCTGGATTCCAGGTACGCCATGAAGTGCTTGGACAAGAAGAGGATCAAAATGAAGCAGGGCGAGACTTTGGCGCTCAACGAGAGAATCATGCTGTCGCTAGTCAGCACAGGGGTGAGTGTCGACTCCAGATGGCTTTTCTTTAAGCTTTAGTCGTTTGAAACTAATTATTGCCCCACTATCTCAAGTTCCTGTGGGTTGGTTAGGTTTTTAAACACACCCGATTCAGAGTGTTACCACCTCTCACCTGACATTTCATCTCTGATGTCCGTCAGTTGTGCGCTTTTTAACACACGTCATCTAAGTCATAATTTAACACTCCGGTTTCTCACAGACGTCCGTCCTGTGAAAAGGCTTCACACCAGCTGCTTGATGGGAGCTTTCTTATTCACAGATCTACATGTCAGAGGTTCTGACAGATGCTCAGACCACCCCAGTAGCACACAGCTGGCATCAGATTTACCCAACATGAGCAACTGTTTAAAGGGGGGAATAGTGGTTTTGTTGTACAATTCTGACCTGGTAGTAACCCTCAGTTTTGGGTCAGATGAGCTCTACTGATTAGCATTAAGTATAGGTGTGAACGCTCTTGGAAAATTAAAAATGGCGACAGCCGTCTCACACCCCTGGTGTGTGGCCAGTTTATTTTGGAGTTGTTGAACATTGTGGTCACAAACAAAACTAGAATAAACTAAGAGTCAACAGATAAATCGGTTGGCTGATAAATCGGCCCAGATTATCTTTACTTTGGGAGATTAGCTAATACTTACAAGTGAAACCAATTCACTGACCTTAGCTTCCTCCAGAAAGGTATGAAAATCAGCCAGTAACTGCATTTCAATTACAAATGTGCACAAAATGTTGTGAATATTCCACTAATGTTGAAAAGACACAATTTTGCAATTGGTTGTTTCCGTAAAATAAGAAATCCAATTAAAATCCCACAAAATACGTTTGTTAAAAAAATACTGCACCATTGTCTTCCTACTACTTCCTGTTGTCGTCTTCTTTGTCTTTTCCACCAGTAGTAACATCCAAAAATATTGTTTCCATTGCGGTTTTTTTGCGAAATACCCTAATTTCAATATAACTGAAAGACCACCTCATCCTAGAACAAAAACTTTTTATCAGAAATATCTTGTGACTTTTTAGCTAAAAAGCAATCAGTGCAGTTAATTCCAGGACATCATTCAGTTCTATAAGCTGGATTGTTATTGCTGCTGTCGAATGCAACAACAGCTAATCAGTTTTTACAGTCAGACTCTCTTGTCCGTAATAAAAAGAGTGATGCATTATGACAGTGATTGGTAATGTAACCAGCTGTACTCCCTGGTGGTAGAATGCACTCTGTGAACCTGGAAGTCTGAGCGTTGCAGCGGCAGGCTGTGTGTCCTTCTACTATCAAAACTAATATTTACAGTGAAGAATGAAACGAATCCCTTCCTGCCAAGGAGGCGTTTGATGTTTCATTGTGTTGACATCGTTTAGGCTAAACACTAAAGCTAGTGAATAGCTTTGTTTCTGCACGAGTCAGAAAATAACTTTGATTTGAAGTGTTACTGTGTTTGTTTTAATACAGTGAATAACTCAGAACAGTTATTTATTTAACCACCCAGTATGAACAGCGGTGCAGAATCAGACAGGAAGCCTGTTGGCGCCAAATCTGTACAGGTGCTGTAAGCAGCCAACCAGAACCAGCCTGTAGGAGGGTGTGAATACTTTTCTGAGCAGCTGTTCAGGGAACAATAGTCTTAAGGTTTTTGATAAATCTAATAGTCAGGGTCAAGACACTTTCAGAAAGAGCACTGAGCTGATAACACACACTCTGGCCACCTTATCTACACACAGTCTTACACTTCATTCATTCATTCATTCATTCATTCATTCATTCATTCATTCATTCATTTTCATTGATTCTAAAGGGAAATGAAATACAATGAAAAACGAAGCAAGTAAAAGGTCCCCAGATTTTCTCTTTTTACTCTGTAAGTTTACAGATTACACATATCTGCAGCTGCATTTACAATGAGAATCTGCTTCGCTGGCCGAGTGTGTGTACGTGTGTGTGTGAGTGTTGGTACACAGACTGGAACGGTAACTTTGGTTTCACTGAAGAGTACCTGGAAGATGTTTATTGTTTTTATCAGAAAGAGAGGCTGAGGGAAGCCTGAAGGTAAATGTCTAAACAGTTTGTGTCCAGGATGTGTGGGGTCTGCAGAGATGTCAGTGGTGCGTTCACTGACCTGTAAAAGTCCAGGATGGATGGAAGGTCAGTGCTGGTCTGAGTCACCATGTCTATCGCCATGGTGACTCAGACCAGTGACAGTGGGATCATCAGGAAATGAATTTGAATCAAAGATGTAACAACATCACTGAATGAAAACAAGTTTAAACTTATTGATGATGAGGATGATGATGATGTGTGTGTCTTCCTTCCAGGACTGCCCGTTCATCGTGTGTATGACGTACGCCTTCCACACCCCCGACAAGCTCTGCTTCATCCTGGACCTCATGAACGGTAGGCTGACCTCTGACTCATCATCCCAGATCAAAACTCTGAGGCTTCATCCTCAGACGGGCCGACTGGATCGCACAACCCGACTCTGGTTGATGGGCTCATTCCCTCCCTCAACAATCTTCACCCTTCAGACGATACTTAGAGCACATCGTTGTCAGTGTTATGATACACTTTGTGTGTTCCTGTGTGTTCAGGGGGCGACCTGCACTACCACCTCTCCCAGCACGGTGTGTTTAGTGAGAAAGAGATGCGGTTCTATGCTGCTGAAATCATCCTGGGCCTGGAGCACATGCACAACCGCTTCGTCGTCTACAGAGACCTCAAGGTGAGCCGCTGATCCTGAAATGCCAAAGTAGCATTTAGCGCATCGATATACGTTACCAGATAGGACAACACCGATTAGACGCTATAGCTAGTGACGGTTCTAATGTGGGATGTGAATTAATTTCACATAAATGTTCGTAAGCCTATTTTTTGCTTACTATTCTGTATATACATTTATATTTCTGTTCTTAAATTAAAGCTGAGAAAATTGCCAATAAAGTATGTATACTCCCTAGATATGAATCTAAAAACTGTTTATTTTCTGTTGAGATGCATGAAAGCAAATTTCTTTTTATATTGGACAATATAATTTTATGTAATTGCTGTAGGAGACATGGTATAAAATGTAGCAAACTATGGTTTCCTATTTAAGTGTTATGAATATCTCCAAGTTCTGTGAACAAACGAGGCAATACTTCAGTTTTTATCGTTAAAGTTTTGTAAATTACATCGGCTGCAATGCCGATGCATTGGTTGGAGTGAACTCTGACTTGGTTCAAATGCATATGTGAACACCAAGTGAACCGGAGAGTGCTCCAAAAGCAGGAGGTGCACTACAGCGCAGGGCATTCTGGGTAAATGCAACCAAAACAAACTTGTTAGAGAAATGGCACATGGCCTTTCACTAAAGACAAAAGAGAAATACTCCAATCGCTAAGCTCTGACGCCGCTCCATTTTTGTTTACATTTCATGAAGAAGGAAGTTGTGCTCAGTATTTTCTTCAGACGTTTTCATGTCATTTCTTAAAGTAGTTCATGTTGCAGTGCCCCCACATGCAAGAGGGGAGGGGGGCAGGTTGTTCCACACTGAATAACCACCTCCAAGCAGGCCACAGGGGGCGCTCTATGGGGCTGTCAGCGTTTCCCTTTACTGCCAATCAGATGTTTTAATAATTCAAATTTAGTCATTGCTCTCAGAGTTTCATTTAATTTCCAACACTGCCTGGTACATTTTTAATATCATGTTACAGGATGAACCACGACCGCTGACGTAACGCTTTTTATCTTGCCTAAATTACATTAATAGAAGGGGAAAAAAAAGTATGAATAAAGAGTGTCTGTCAGGGATCTCCCCTACCTGCTGCCACTGCATAGAGCAGAACATCGAGCTTTAACTACACCCACCCACATAAAAATCCTTGTTTTCAGCCTTTCCCCTGTTTCAGCTCTGGTTCTGTTGTTTGGACGGGTTGCCATAACAATAGCCAAGATTTTGCAGGGGTTCAGGGAACATTTTCAGAGCTTCTATAAACAGTCGAGTGCAATGCGAATACTACGTCAACGCCGAGCGCTGCAGAGCGAAACAGAGCGAAACAGAGCGAGAGAGTCACAGAAGGTAACCAGGACAGGAGGCCGTCTTCTGCTGTCTGCGTCTGCTCAGAATGTGAAGTGGTAACCTCTGCTTGTTGTCGTCCTCCGTCAGCCGGCCAACATCCTTTTGGACGAACACGGCCACGTTCGGATCTCAGACCTCGGCCTGGCCTGCGACTTCTCCAAGAAGAAGCCCCACGCTAGCGTGTAAGTGCAAGTGCCTCACACTCACAAACGTTTATTTCTCAGGAGGAAGAACGTCGATAAGAGACGTTTTATCTGTGGCTTTGTTGCTTTGGTGGTTATAAAATTGCGGCTTCACTCATTTCATAGAGCAGAGCATCAAAGATGTGACGATTCTTTAATTTTTATTGCCTGATACTGATCTCTGCTTATATTCAAGATCTCAGCAGCTAGTTTGTTTGTTTTTTCTACATGGAGGAATAATTATATATTTAAGAAAAATGTACTAAATATGGAAAATGTTTTTTTTTTTAATGTTTGACCTGACAGTTCTTTGTGATCAGGGGGATAATTTAGTCTGCTTTATTTAAGAGAAATGACCCCTAAAGATTTGAATTAAAAATGAATTGAGTGATAAAATGCAGATCATTTCACTGCTTTAAACTGGATTTGTAAACACTTCTGTCTGCTGTAAACACCACCTTCGGTTTTATAAATGCTTCTTGGAACAATGTGTACATGTCTGGTGTTCTGGCCATTTATGTTGAATTTTTATAAATCATAACTTCTGCCAGTTCAGTTTTCTTCTTTAGACAGTTAGAATACACTTGAGTTATTTTTGAACCAAAATCTGTAGTTCATTTTTGTACTTGGAATTATGATTACTTTGGTAACTTTTACACCCTCCTATTATTTTAAGAAATTAGGAACACACTGTAGTTGTGTCAACGGACATTTTTGTTTGTCAAATGTCCGGTGTGATGAGGGGAAGTGTGTTAAAATATTTTTTTTGACCACTTTTTGAACTTGGAAGATCAAATTAAGTTAACTTTAATTTACATCAAGTTAATAAAAATGTCCTAGACATAATTTTGTCTGTATTTTTGATAGAAATAAAACATTTTTTCAAACAAGTCGGAAGTGCGTTTAAGAAACAGACCACCTGTTTCCACCCACGACCTTTATTTGGAATAATTTTGGTTTTGGAGATGAGTAGACTGTGACGTCTGGTCTGCAGTGTCAGAAAGTCCAGAAATCCCAGCCAGCTTTATGAGCATCATTCACTAACAGCAACTGTTGCTTATTCGTCAGACTCATTATGAAATGCGCCTGCAGGGATGATGTGACTAATATTTTCTGGAGATAAACCGACTCCATCTTGTAATCTGCAGAAATTCAGACAGCAGCAAAAGAATCCAACATTTTTAGGAATGTGTTTTAAAGCATTGACACAAATAAAAATAAAAACAAGCTGCTGATTTCTCTACAGCATCAGTTGGACTTGCATGTATAGCAGATATCTCACTGCCATTGACGTTTCTGTTCTTGTAGAAGCAGCTAATGAGTTTAAATCATTTCCTTTCAAACCAATTTGTTGGAAATGTTTTACATCCGGTCACGTTTTTCCACTCTCCTGTTTGGTTGTCTTGCTCTGTAAATCACCAATGTGTAACTCCAACTCGCTGTGTGTGTGTGTGTGTGTGTGTGTGTGTGTCACAGTGGGACTCATGGCTACATGGCTCCAGAGGTCCTTCAGAAGGGAACGGCGTACGACAGCAGTGCAGACTGGTTCTCTTTAGGCTGCATGCTCTTCAAACTCCTCAGAGGGTAAAAAGCTCCAGCTTTCCTCGCTGCTCTCCTCTTCCTCCTCTTCTGTGCTCTCCACTCCCTCCGCATCCTGACGTCCTGTCCGCTTTGAAACCTCTTCTGGCTCTCTGTGCGAGCCTCTTTGAATCTGCTCACTTCCCCTTCTCTCTGAGTTCCTCTCACCCGCCAGCCTTCTGTTTGGTGTGTGTTTGATCTTGTTTGTGTATGAGAGCAAGTGTGTGCGTGTGTTTGATCTAGAGTGTGTAAATGCCAGAGGTCTGGTCCCAGCAGGCCGAAATCCAGGTAAAGGGTGTGTGCGTGCGGGAGGGAGGGAGGGAGGAAGAGAGAGGGAGAGAGAGAGAGGGAGAGAGAGAGGGAGGGAGAGAGAGAGAGGGAGGGAGGGAGAGAGAGAGGTGTCTTTCCACTGATGTTTGGATCCACGTCCTTAAAGAAGAAGTGTTTGTGTGTGTGACTGAGAGAGAAGCTGACTGTTTCCAGTTTGAGGGGAAAATATAAATAGTTTTTATCTACAGGACTCATTATTAGAATATGAATGTAAAGGACACAGTAAATACTTCAAACTTTGGAGTTTGCAGTAAGTAAAAGTATCTACTCCATTTTATGCTGCTTTTGCTTTTTGTCACTATTTAACATTATCAAACACATTTTAATATCAGGCATAGATAATCAAACCATGAAAAAAAAAACTATTATCCCCTGAGCTAAATCATGAACTTACTGTAATTCACCAAATTTTATGGAAAACTAACAGTTACTAAGCAATGATTACTCCACTCTTTCATTTAGCAGTAATCGTTGGCAACACAAGAAGACAATGGTTTTAAGCACAGGGTGACTCTTTTATTGCTTACATTTATGGTGATTTCAGGACTTTCACAGCTTCATCTGGACAATAAAATAAGTTGATCATTCTGTGTCGCTGCAAAAAATCCAGGGAATATACCTTTATTTTTTTGTCATAAAATACGTTTCTAAGCCATTAAAGTTGATTACAATAATTATTATGCTTCTGATTAGTCAGCAAAACAAAAGTAGTGCAACAAAAGAGAGCTGTGACAGAGTGACGGAGTGATGGTGAAGTTTTCTTCCAGGATGTGAACCGTCTCCTCCTCCGCATCCTAATTAGACTCAGTCAAATCTGGGTCACTTCAAATTACCATTTCTGAATTATTGGGCTGGAAGTTTTCTGAGTACAGTTTTAAATTTTAACTAAGGGGGCCGGAGCGTGACATGTTTTAAAAAGAAGCTGAGTTGGCGGTGTTTTTTTGTTTTTGTTTTTGTGTGCGTGTATGTGTGTGTGCGTGCAGCTGTTTTGTTCACCCTCAACCATCTTCACCCTTTCCTAGTCGCTTCCGCTCCTCCTTCCCGTTTCTACTCGTCTCCACCTGGTGACATCAGCTTCTCCTCTCTGTCGTCTTCAGGCACAGCCCCTTCAGACAGCACAAGACCAAAGACAAACATGAGATAGACCGCATGACGCTGACCATGGTAAGCTGCAGATATCCCCTCATTACACAGTAGACCTCCTCTGTGTAAACATGCTATAATGCAGAAGGTGATAAAAGTCTGTGCTCAATTCCAAATGCATGTTTTTTGTTGGACGCTTATGAACAATCGATGTGAGGAAACTCCAGGGGAGCCATAACCAGGTTGATGTTTGTCCTTCAGATAGAAATGTTTCCGTCGTCCGTCTGTGTTTCTCATGAAAGGATGGCACTCTGTCACTGGGTCAGAAGCATTTCGTCTGCCTCCATGGCAGCTGAAGTGTGCAAATATGATTTGTACAGTGACAGTGCAGGGAGAAAACAGTGGCCTAATGGCTTTGAAGTGTCTCATTATGTAACATTTCTGTTAGAACCTAGATGAAGGTTCAAACAGAAATGTGACTGATTTCCTTTTTCTATCAAGTCTTAGCATTCTGCCTCTCGTTCCAGCCACAGACATGGGAGCAGCCATTTATGGTGAAAAAGTAATACGAATTTGATTCATCATTATTGTAAATTAAAAACAAAACTGACAACATGATCGGAAATGTTATTTTTGCTTTAACATGTTAAAATGTGAAAAAGCATAAGGGTTTTATATTTTACACTTTACATTGAAAAATTTAATTGGTGATATTTACACTTTTTTTTTTTCAATTCAACACAAAGAAATACATTGAAATGATTCGTTCCCTTCTATATGCTGCTGTTTGATGCTAAAATGGCTTCCAGTGTGCTGCTGTCTGAACAGGTGTAAACACATAACAGACACACAGCAAACATCAGAGTGGCGTTCAGATCCTTCTGATGCTACGTTCAGAGATGCTCTGGGAGTTTTTGTTACATCTGAAGGTCAGTAAGTCCAACGACCCGTCCGTGGAAGAAAGAGGAAGTCTGCGGAGGGTTTGTCGTCTTTTAACAAGCTGGATTCCAGTCCCAGCCTCGCTTGCAGCTGGAACTCGTTCACTTGCAGTATGACATCATTTCCTGCCCCTTGACTACTGAGGCAGATGGGACTGAGTATTAGCTGCTCCCCATGCTCCGTTTGTATCCTCGTATGAGCCCTGTTGTTTTGGACAATGACTCAAATGTGTTTAGATTAATCTTACTCAAAGGGAGAATCTAAAATTTGTATTTTTTCCCCTGTTTTGTTATATGCCATCATCGAAATAATGAAGCAAATGTACATCAAATATGTTGATCCATGTTCTGGTTTTTATGAATTAAAGGCATAAACAGGTTCATTTTTAGCCGTGATTTAAAGGAACTCTGTGTTTTGGCTCTTCTGCAGTTTTCTGGAAGTTTGTTCCAGTTTAGTGGAGCATTAAAACTGAATGCTGCTTTTTCTGCAAATATGTTCTACCCAAAACTCCTCAAGTGGCAGTTTCAGCTTTATCTGGTTTAAGCTCAGTAAAAGGAAATTTTACACTAAGCGCTATCAAATTATTAATAAAAAAAATATCAGATCAGCCCTATTATGTATTGATGTTAAGCTAAGCAGAAGGGGCTGAGCTTCATATGTTAATGGAAGTATTCCTTATCAGCAGATGCATGTTTTGCTACAAATGATGAAGCGCTCTCTAAACGAATGCTGTTACTGCATTCTTTTGACACTGTTATTTAAGAGGAATTGAATTGTTTGTATTTTAAGGTATTTTTTATTTATCGATATATAAAAAGTGGTTAACTGGCAGAATGTGGCAGTTTTTTTTACCTGATTAATTGATCAATCGTCAGTATAGTTAATAAAATAATCGATTACTAAAATAATAGTCGCGGCTGTAGAGCCAGTTTAAAAGAATTGTGTGAAAAAAGATTTTCTGCTTTTCCATTAACCATAGAATTATGTAAATATGAATTACAAAAATAAATTTGCATAATGGAAAAACTTATTTCAAAAAACGTTTTGCTCTAGGATGAGGTGGTTTTTTGACTGTATTGAAATTAGTGTGTTGTGCAAAACTACAATGGAAACACTTTTTCACATCGCAAGTCATGTGATCAACCGGATGATATTACTGGCAGAAAACATGAAGAAGACAGGAAGTGGTAGGATGGATCATGGTGCGGATCTGTTTTTTTTTTTTTTATGACTTGATGCGTGAACTTATTCACTTGTAATTTTAATTGATATTTAGTTGAAACAGAAATTGCGTTATTGTGTTTTTTTTTACATTAATGGAATATGGACCAAGTTTTGTGCACATTTGTAATGAAAACACAGCTAATGTACAATCACTGGCCAGATTCGCTGACAGAAATCCTCAACCATCCATGACTAAAGAACAATATGCGTGTGTGTGCGCAGCCTCTCGGAGGAATATGCTGCCTGGCCTTTTTGATGTCATGGGTCACGCTCAGGATGAATGACATCCATTGAGCCCACACTGTGACATGTGTGCTCTCGCCCACCTATCCTGGCCTGCCTCCTCCTCTCCATTCACACTGAACTCTGACGAGTTGAAGCGTCGCGGCAGCTCTGCCTGCGCCAGCTGCTGCGCATCTGAAATGCAACTCATCCAACTGTCTAAGTCCGTTTGTGTTACTTGTAAGGAATGGGAAGAGGGAACTGCACCCTCTCCCTTCTCTCTAGCAGAGCAAGATCTCTAAACAGACAAAGTCTAATCTTTCATATCACAATAAATCCAGATTAGGATTGGAATCCAGCCACTTAATCTGGTTTATCCTCTAATCCTACTCTGGGTGTGTAACAGAGATGACCGGCAGTGGCTCTGTGAAAGACTGCAGTCCAGCTCTAAAAGTCCACCCTAATGCATGTTTGTGTTTATTCAGCATGATGAATGACCTGGTTGCATGAACTCAGAGGAAGCAGAGATGGATGGAGCGGGTCCCAGTCGCTGGCACCTCTGCTCTCTCAAACATCTCCATGAACCAGCAGATAAAGGCCGTCAGCAGCAGACCAACATGCTGCTGCAGATCAACTGTTGGGCTGAGGAGACAATCTGGCTCCTCATAACCAGGTTGCAGCTCAGAGCAGTGCAGAAAGAAAATAAGTGACACTTTTTGTCTGTGGGACTATGACATGTATTCTGGATTTTGTAGCTTCTTTGACATGGACAGATGTTTCTACTGGGTCGATCGGCTCAAAGAGTAGCTCTTATCTACTTCCATCAGATGTCGATGTGCCCCTAGTTGCCTACAGATCTGCTCATTGGTGTGTGACTTTGTGTGTGTGCTGACTGGAAAAAAGGCTTTTAGTGGTCAGTAGGAGTGGTCATGCAAACATACAAACAATTATTGTTTGATTTGCAACACAGATCAGACCCTCACTTTTAATTGATTCAGTAAAATATTTTATGTAGCATATTTGACCAACTCTGTTGCTCTGGAGTATGCAGTGGAGCGGAGACACCTGCAGTGAATCCAGTCTGACAGAGAGGCGGATGTAGCAACAGCGCCCGCCTCCCTGGCCTTTACCACAGCGTGGAGACGTAACTGTACAACAGCACGTTATTCAATCATCTGACTGGTTTTTAGGTTTTTAGGTTTTCCCACAGTTTAAGGCCCTCCGGCTTCCTGTGCTGTAACACTTACACATCTCTGCTGTGACACACCTGAACCAAATAATTAGGCCAATATCAGGACTTTATGCTGATGATTCAGCCCATTTATTTAGGTGCAAGGCACCAGGGATGCAGCCGTCTGTGAGGACTGGAGCTCCAGTCCGTGCTGTAGATGTGCAGTAGTATTCAGATCTGAGCAGATCGCAGAGAACAGACTGTTCTGTAATGATTCATTCTTAGCCCTTCCTGGCTGCTCTCAGCTATGTGTGGCTTTTGGGTCATAATATGTGACTGACACTGAGCTTTCTGACTCTGGACATAGTTTTGGCTCTTGGATGAGATTTAATTAGGCCCTGCTCAGATCAAAGGTTCCCCTTACCAGATACAGCAAAACCTCTCCCAAACCAACCCAACTTGATTTCTGTGTCTCACTGTTGGTCTGGTTTACTGCAAAATCTCATTTCGTAGAGATGATGGGACTGACCATTGGAGGGACCTTGGAGTCCATCAGCACACATTCAAATGAATTCCAGACTGTATTTATTTAGTTTTTCTCGCAGGAGAGGAACCTATTCATCCTCTTCTTAACCAAGAGGAACCTGGTTAGTTTTGGATGGTTTTCTTGGCTCTTCTTCCACCATCCACACTATCCACCTGATCAATGTAGGGTTACATTTCCCACTATAACCCTGAGAGTTTGGCTGCTTTCTCCTGATTCTCCTGTTGGCAGCTTTGACCACAGAAACATGAAGCTCTTTGAAGATGATCTTGTTGCCATTTCCTTTAACATGGATATCTAGAATCATCTCTCTGAGCTCCTCAAACACAACTAGTCATTGCTTTCTCCAGTCCGGTCTCAGAATGGTGCACACAGTAATACAAATGTACCTAGTGGAAGTTTGTTAACTCTGTAGTGACTCTGGGCGGGTCGATCAGTCAACCTACTTATTTCACAGCAAAATTTGGCGGTTACAGACTTCCAGACCTTTGTGGAGGCAGATGAGGTCAGTTTCTCAGCCCAAGGTTAAAGAATTCAGGGCTGATTTATCAGGTCAGAAACATGAATGTAACTGCAGCACTAATAGTTTCTTTAGGGTACCTACAAATTTGTCAATACTATTTTAAAACATCTTTGTAGAAAACAACAACAACAAAGATATTTCCTTTCACTATGGGTGTAATGGTTAACTCTATCACAGACTAAAGTCAGTCAGATTAGATTGGTTTTGTATGAATCATGTTCTGTAGGAGCATTTATTTCAAAGAGTAAAAAGAGGACAAATACATTTATCCACGTCTATATTTCATAGAACCTATAAGTATCAACACACAGATGTGAACAAGTCAGCATAAATGGGGGGTTTGGTTTGTGAAGATGTCATCGTCTGTAAAGAACAACTCAGTCCATCAGCCTCAACTCAGCGGCCCGTTGAATTTCTTTAAAATGCAAACTGGACACCGTTACAGCGGCTATCTAAACAAATGTCCTGCTTAGAACGAAGATGCAGCTTGAACTCTGCAGTAATCCCATTTATCATTTGATTTTGGGAATCCACTGTTGCCTCTCTATAATCCACAGTAATGCTGCCTGAAGGATTAACTGCTCTAACACCTGTCTGACTCCCCAAGTGGGATGAAGAAAGATGTTGACAAAAATCAGTGAAAGAAACACAAGCGCAGCTGTTTGAGTTGAAACCAGATATTTACATACAGGCATATCCTTTTTGTCCCTCAGTGACATTAAATTAGACCATTTCCTCTTTTTTTATGCCAGCCAGGATTACTAAAGCTAACAAAGATATTCTTTGTAGGCATCATCTTTCTTTCTTTGAAGTCTGTACACTTAGGTAAGCAATTTAGCTAATCCCAGGAGATAATTTAATGTTGTTTAGCCTTTTGAAAGCAACACCTTGTATGAGTGACATCATGGAAGAATGAACTGAAATCAGAGCGATGTGGGAACCTCCATAAGTCAGGTTCAGGTTAACGGTCTCCAGATGCCTGATGGTAGCACATTCATCTGTTCAGCTGCAAGCTAGAGTGAATAAGTTGGGACTATTCAGTCATCATTATCCAATGAGACCAGTTCTGTGTCCCAGAGGTCATCTCAGGACATCAGGTGGGAAGATAAAAGCAGTTTAAAATGTACTGAGGAGATCTGTATACAATTTTTAATTTAAAAAAGAAAATAAATCTTGCTATTGTGCCAGTTAGTTATTATAAATAAAGTTGCCCTGTTGACCTACAACAGGAGAAGTTTAGCTTGATTTAATGTAAGACAATATGTATAAGTAGCAAAGTTTTATTCAAGAACCCTGAGGTCTCCTTGGGAGCAGATGGCTTGATGTTTTTTTTTCTCAAAAAATGGTAATAAGTGTAAATGATGCTGGTTTATCTTCAGATAATGTCTGACTGTTCCTTTCCCTCTCCTCCCTGCAGAATGTGGAGCTCCCAGACTCGTTCACCCCAGAGCTCAAGGATCTGCTGGAGGGGTTGCTGCAAAGAGACGTGTCCAAGCGGCTTGGTTGCCAGGGCCGGGGGTACGACAAAAACCCACATGAAATGTCTGTTCACATCAACGGCAGTATCTAGACAGACCCGGGGTGTCAAAACCTTTAGGTCGCATGGGCCAAAAATCTTCAGCTCAGAAATACAACACGACTACCAAAAAGTTGTTTTTTTCCCCCCCATTCAGCAATAACCTAAACATGAACCATGTTAATTAAACAAATATTCACTACTTTTTTTTATATAGGAACCAGATTGTAGAGCCACAATTTCAAATGTTTTCTTTGTTAAATTAAAGCCATTCAAGGACTCTGTAGAAAAAGACTGAAAAATATTTTCTGTTTTCAGCAATAAAAATATGATCTAGGTCTGCCTTCATTTGCTGTGTCCAGCCAAGTTTCAATACATCAATTAACAGCAGATTTGGCTGCACCAAGGTGTGCGTAAGTCAATGAGTAGATGTAGTTACCATGGCAATAGAAGAAAACCGGACAGCTTGGAAAAGATGATCACTTTGTGTTGCATCATTTGTAAGTAGATTTCAGTCATGAATGGCTGTTTACATTGTATCTAAGTGATTAATCTTTGATATAACTTATCAAAGATAAATCAAAGATGTGATAAAATATTAACCAAACAGTGAGGGGTGTACTCCCTTTTGTGGAACGCTGAGATGAGTAGATGAGTCGTGGTGCACTGAGTGATCTGATGGGTGAAGTCAGTGCTGTCATTTTACATCAGGGCCTTTTACAGACTGGATGAAGCCATCACAGACCAGCAATGTGGGCAACACTGCCACCTTGTGCTGAAGTGAGGCATCTGTTGTGTCTCCCTTCTAGAGCGCTAGAGGTGAAGGAGCATCAGTTTTTCAAAGGCATCGACTGGCAGCAGGTGTACCTGCAGAAGGTGAGTGAGCTCCGTCACGTTTCTGATGAGACCGAAGTTCATTCCCACTAAATATATGTGCGCTTTATGATTCTGGGCATTTTGTCCAGACAGAATGTGTATCTAGGCCAGAGTTGTCCAAACTTTATACTCTGTGGGCCAAACTTGCAAAGTTGAAAGCACTTTTTCCTAAAAATAATCATAATTAAAAAATAAAAAAAACTTAGCAACAAATAGAAAAACTTTTTTTTGAAAACCTTTGGCATATTTAGCTAAGTTTGAGTTAAAAGTTGCTGGATTTGGTGACTTTATCTATTATAATTTTCAGGGGTTTTTTGTTTTTGCTTTCATCTTGATAAAAGAAAATACATTTAGTACCCAACACTCTATTTAAGAACATATAAATTAAGCCAAGTTTATTTGTATAGCACATTTCAGCAACAAAGCAGTTCAAAATGCTTTATACCATTAAAAACACCATGTAGTAACCAGTTATGAAATAAGCAGCTAACATAACTTTCTGTCAAACGTCATCAAGCAAATTCACATCAAATATACTGATCAATGCTGCAGTTATTATGAATCCAAGGTGGGGTTTAGGTCTTATTTAAACAGACTCGTTGTTCCGGCAGTTTTTTTGTTTTTTTGAAGTTTGCTCCAGATTGGAGGATCAGAAGAATGAATGCTGCTTCTGCTTTACTAATCACTGATTACCTTCCAAAATGATGGAGCAAGTCCATCTGCATCAGGTCCGTTCGGTTTTCAGGGAGTCGCACTAAATTATCTCAACTCTTACGTTCTGTGTTTGTAGCTAAGATCTGGTCAGGTGGTTGTTTCTATGGTTACCACAGCACTACAGAGTTGTGGCCTTGTTGCTCTCTGTTTCTTCCTTAGCGTTATGTGATTGTTTCAGCTGACAGACGTCCCTCTGTTCTCCGCCCTGCAGTACCCCCCTCCTTTAATCCCGCCCAGGGGAGAGGTGAACGCCGCGGACGCTTTTGACATCGGCTCGTTTGATGAGGAGGACACCAAGGGCATCAAGGTAAAACAACTCCTGGAGCAGCCACACGCCTCATTTCTAATCCTCTTATCTTCCACTGCAGCTGCTGACGGGTCTTTGAGTGTCCCATAGTCGGACACAGCTTTTACATTTCAGAATCCCCTCCTCTTAGCTTCACCTGAAGCAAATAGATTGGAGAAAAACAGCCACTGCTACATGCAATGGTCTCTGAAACCTGAAGAGTTCTCAATTAACTGGCGAAGTAAAGAGTTTATTCATTAGTGAGCTCAAACTTTTGTTGTGCATCAGATAATTTTTAAATTCTCCAAATGAAAGACAACATATTTTTTAAGCAAATACGAGTTCAACTCCATAATAAATACTGACTGAATGATTTAATATGATGCATTTTTTATATTTGTAAACATGTCATTAGCTCAATCACTCAGTCAAGTTTATTTGTATAGAACATTTCAGAAACAAGGCAGTTTAAAGTAGTTTACATCATAAAAACATATAATAAAAACAGCATACAGTCATCAATTGAGAAACCATTAGCAGACATTGCATATTGTCGAGTGCCATCATAAATAAAACAGTGGTGATGACCTTTAATGCTAAATCAGCAGGAAGTAAATCAGGTTTTTGTCCCTGCTAACCAAGCAAACCTACAAAGTTAAACAGATAACTGTTAAAGACCAAGCTAGGCGCTAGAGGAAAGCAGCTGGATTCAGAGTCTGATGAATTGCTTGGCCCAGGCAGAGTCTCTGCTCTTTGTCTTTTTGTCCTGTTGTCATGGTGACATTGCTGCTCTGTCTTCTGTCTGCCTCCCTGCAGCTGCTGGACAGCGACCAGGAGCTCTACAAGAACTTCCCTCTGGTCATATCGGAGCGCTGGCAGCAGGAGGTGGCTGAGACGGTGTACGAGGCCGTCAACCTGGACACGGACAAGATAGAGGCTCGCAAGAGGGCCAAGAACAAGCAGCTGGGCCACGAGGAGGGTAAGACCGCCGGCCCGGAAACAGGCCCGTCACCATGACGATAAACTGTCCCAGAAATGATTGCGGTAAAGGATAATGTTGCTGTTTTCAAACCATTTTCAAGTAACATAGAGTTAATGATAAAATAATGCAAATACATCTTCTCAAAGATGAATAAACTTTATTTTCTAACAAATGTTTAACTCTAAAACTGGAAGACATTTTATAGATCCAAAACAAATGAACGATAAAAATGAATTATGACGTTGAGGCCAAAGCATCAGACTGAAAACATTTATCATCCAGTTTTAGGTAGTTAAGAGAGGATCAGTCATGCAAATGGAAATTATTGAATTCGTTTTAATTTATAATGCGATTAATTGATCTATTGCTTATTGTGACAGGCTTATCCAGAACACTTTGTGTTACCTTCTAACTGCATATGTGTGTGCGTGTGTGTGTGCGTGCGCAGACTATGCTTTTGGGAAGGACTGCATAATGCACGGCTACATGCTGAAGCTGGGCAACCCGTTCCTCACCCAGTGGCAGCGCCGCTACTTCTACCTGTTCCCCAACCGGGTGGAGTGGAGGGGAGAGGGCGAGTCGCGGGTAAGTGTGCAGTCACATCTCACTTCACGTTCCCACCATCTGTCTGTTCCGTCTCTCTCTATGTGTGTGTGTTTGTGTGTGTGTGAGAATCTCGTTTGTCTCTCTGCTTGTTTGTCCCGTCTCATCTCTGAAGGAAAAGTGGCTAAAGCCTTTAAAAATGGTAAAAGACAGGGTGAGTGTCTCTGCTGTCTGCTTCACCTCCCTGCTCTCCACCTGGCAGTACATGTTTCCTCCTCTTCCTCCTGCTGCAGCTAGATGAAGAGCAGCCTTCCCTTAGCGCTGCCCAGGAGCTCACTCTTCCCTTTACACAGCCTGTGGTGTCCCTAGACCAGTATGAAGAGAAATCCTCAATACCAGTTTTGATTAGGGCTGAAGCATTTAATCAGCTTCGTTGTAATTAATCTGTTATTGACATAATCGGTGATCGGCTAGAAAACTGTAGTTGGTGCGCCCTGTTTAAAATCTTAATGTTTCATGGATCCAACAGAATGTAAGGAGCTGGTTTGAGGCGAGGCATTCAGGAAACAATCGGCACAGGCATCAAAAAATGGCTGACGTTTCATGTTACCTCGTGTGTTACTCATCGACTTTTGTTCACAGCAAAACCTGCTGACCATGGAGCAGATCGTGTCGGTGGAAGAGACGCAGGTTAAAGACAAGAAGTGCATCCTGCTGCGCGTCAAGGGAGGGAAGCAGTTTGTCCTGCAGTGTGAGGTGGGTGGCTTCCTCGTTCTGTCCGTTCCAGCCAGCGACGTTTTGAGCCCTGCTGACCCGTTCCGTTGCGTTTCCCTCAGAGCGACCCAGAGTTTGTGCAGTGGAAGAAGGAGCTGAACGAGGCGTTCACAGAGGCCCAGAAGCTGCTGCGCCGCGCGCCCAAGGTGATCGGGAAAGGCCGAGCCGCTGTGGTGGAGCTCTCCAAACCGCCGCTCACACACCGCAACAGCAACGGCCTGTGAATAAAAGGAGCACATACCTTTCTATATCTATACACACACACACACGCACACACACACACTCACGCAAACATGTAGACGCATACACTCTGCACACCACGTCATTTCTGCAAGACATCAGCCCCAACTTCATGGCGACGCCTCACAGTGTGTGTGGACCTGCCGGCCCCTTACCCACACACTCACACCCACATACACACACACACACACACACGCACACACACCATCAGAGGAGGTTCACCGGTTTCTTTTCCGTTTCATCTACGGGACTCTGCCAGTCATGGAGAGGAGAGGCGGGGTGGACTGGAGGAGAGCAGAACCCTCTGCATGGATGTGACGAGGATTTGTTGAACCAGTTCTCCACCTTCCCCGGCTCTCCTTCATCAACCCGCACCCTCAAGGTCACCCCTCCTCACTTAACCCGGATCTCTTGGAAGAATCTGAATAATGACTGCGAAACGAAATGGAGTTTTAAGCGTCAGATACAGCAGGAGGTCCAATCAGAGAGAATTCCTCTTTCCGAGGCGATGCAGAAGGGGCGGGGCTACTGCGGGGAATGTAAAAACAAATCTGCTGCTTGACTGTATCCTGTTCCCCCCATTCCTCTTACCACCAACCCCTCCTCTCTGTTACTGAAGTGTGCAAAGTGCCAACATGGATATTTTACTTGAGTCACCTGTGTGGCCGGTGGGAGCCCCCCGTCCCTCCGGACCCTCTCACGGTGTTTGTTGGCGGCCGATTTATCATTCCAGTCCTGAAAAACAAGAGGACCAACAGACTCTTTTCAGATTGGCTCCTGTTTCCAGCCAGTTTCCATGGCGACCGAGATTCCATTGGCTGTCAAACAGCAACGGGTTGCCATGGGAACTGTGAAGACCAATGTACCTGAGGATGGGTAACCGTGGACGATGACGTGTGTTAGGCTTGCAGGGGGGGCGGGGCATGTTCAGTGTATATAAACAACCCTTTCTCTGTGCAGCCCATGTTTTGGTCCAGTGTGTTTGCATTGTCGGAGGACCTCTCTGTCTGCCTGTCCAAAAACCTCGCAAGACTTTACCCCAACACAGGAGGACGGGGATGTTCTCTCTCTTTCTGCAGAGTGTGTGAGGGCGTAAGGTGTGTGTAGAAGAGCAGGTGTTGGTGCTGCGTTACCTCTGCTGGGCTGTTTCCAGATGAAGCCACACACATTCTTGTGGCTTTGCAGGTTCAGCATGTGATCGTTGTCAGAGTGAGCACAAGTTAGACGAGGACGAGCTGAAGCTGAGAGAACGTTTTACAAACAACCTTTGGTTTTCTTTTATTTTTCTGGCTTTTGCTCTTTGACCGCCGAAGGCGCCTGGAGGACCAATCCCAACCTGCCAATAACAACATATCCAGCTCTCAAATATTAGGTTCAAGAATTTTTAGCAATATTTTTGGTAAAGCTACAAATTCCCTTTTTTGTTTTGTTTTCCACAGTGGTATAAAAGTTTCAGTTTTAAGGAATTTGTAATTGGTTTAGTAAATATCAGTCCAGGTTTGGCAAAACCGCTATGGTTTAATAAGAACCGCTATAGAAGTGAAAATGCTCCCTTTCCTGGTTATCACAAACAAAATAAAGGTTTCAGAAATCGCATTGTGTAGAATTATCATGTTTAGGTTCAGCCCAAGTATTGGACAAAGAAAAAGAAGTCGGACGCTATCCAGGCTACCTTAAAAAACTGAAATAGCCATCTGTAAGAAGCATTAACATCTAATAGTGCTAGTAATGCTAAATTTACCAACGTTAGCCGCTAATGATGCTTGCAACTGATTATGCTAACTTTAACAACATTAGCCATTAATATTTCTTGAGGTGTCTGATGCTATCTCGAGCAATATTAGGAGCTAATGACACTCCCCAACAATAATGCGGTAACACTTTATTTGAAGGGGGTTGAATAAGACTGACATGACACTGTCATAAACATGACATAACACCTGTCATGAACATGAATAAGCTCATGAATATTTATGACTGTTGTCATAAAGCGTCATTCGGTAAATTATGACACTTTTAATACAAAGCTGACATTATTCAAAATGTCTGTCTTGTTATGACAACTTGACATTAACCAAGAAATCATTACTGATATAAATTTGTTATAAAAGTATTACTGATTGCACTTTAAAAATTAGGTAACTTTATGTTATTAAAGGTAAAGTTTAAACAGTAATGATTTCCTGGTTAATGTCACGTTGTCATAACAAAGACATTTTGAATAATGTCAACTTTGTATTAAAAGATGACAACAGTCATAAATATTCATGAAGGCTTATTCATGTGCATGACAGGTGTTATGTCATCTTTATGATGATGTCATGACAGTCTTATTCACCCCCCTTCAAATAAAGTGTTACCAATAATGCTAACTTTAACATTAGCCACTAATGCTAACGAATTATTAGCTGCTTGTGACTAATAATTCTAACTTTACCAATGTTAGCTCACAATGTTGCTTGCGGTTAATGATGCTAACTTTTCCAACTTTAGCAGTTAATGATGCTTGTAGCTAATAATGCTAACTTTAGCATTTTCAGCTCCCAACTTTACTCCCTTTAGCATCATTAGCAGCTAGCAGTTTTCCAGTTGCAGTTTTCTATTGAATTTCCAAAAGGCTTCCACATAAGCTATTTAAAAGTGCTGCCAGCCTCTATAGTTCTGACAGCGAGCCAAAAAAACTCTTTCTTAGCCAACTCTCTGTCAACACACGGCCACTCAAGTACTACTTCCTTTCTCACTACAAAATAAGAGTCTCCAACATAGCAGGGTCTCATGTTTTGCTTAAATGAGGAATATTCTGTTTTGACCAAATCTCGTGGCCAAAAGTCAGAATTTTTTTTTCCAGTAATTGAAAGCACACATTCATTCTGCTAATCCACTTGAGAGATAACACTCTTCCGTGTAGAAGTTGTTACACACCTGGTCAGTAACATAAATGTTATGCTGCTTTGTTGACTTGTTCAGTTTGTTTGTGCAAACCAACTGACTGAAATAGAGCCTTTTCTCAGGTCCAACTGGGACAAAGTCAAAGTTAGACTTTTCACATTTCTGTCTGTAATTTTCATCCTCTGTATTCCACTTAAAAACATTCAATGTTTGAAAATGTTCACCTAATTTCATTCCATTTTAATATGCATCAGCTGCATGTCCTAATTATATATAAAGCACAGGGAATCTTTTCTTTCTGAAATGCTGCACGCCATTTTTAAAAGCTCCTTCAGTTTGACTTTATTGTTGCCATATCTGGAGCAAAGGTGAGAGACGAAGCTAGCTCAGCTCATCCAGTCAGCTTTAAATCATGTCACGTTTAAGACAGAAAGCCGAACACATCAGCTGTCTGTTCAGCTCCCGTTCATTAGTGTTTTGTGTTTTTCATGACCCGGTTCGGTCGGGGCTGAAACATGTCGAGCACCGGGGCGTTTACGGGACGGGTTGTTGCACAGCCGCAGTGTTACAGGATGTGCAACGGAAGGAGAAATCTATTGTAATTTCAGGGTTTTCATTTTTTTATGCAGTACAATGTCCTTGTTGCAGAACTTAAATGCAAAAAGCTTCAGTAGAAAAAAGGGTTGATTTGGGTAAATTGCTTTTTTTCCCTCTTTTTCTTGATGACCTTTTTTTTCTCGTCAGGGGGAAATCTTATCATGTTGTAGAGATTTTTGCCACCTCTTAAGGTGTCTTTTATTTTTATAAACCAAAATGGTTTTTATTGTTTTCATTGAAAGTTATGTTATTGCACCTTTTTAGCCCAATGTGTTACTTACCAGTTGTTAAATGTGCCAAATAACTTTTTATGTTTAAATTTTTGTTGTTGTTGAAATGAACGAGTGGAACTAACCGGAAGTTGGACGTTTGCTTCTCGTCACGGACGCGTCAGCAGCCAAAACGATTGAAAATCCACTCTCACAGACTTTTTAAGGAGGAGGTTTTGTTGGAAGGGTACAAAACTGTGACCAAACGTTTCTCCACTGGTGTTTGTGTGTGTGTGTGTGTGTGTGCGTGTGTGTGTGTTGCTGCGGGGGATTCTGAAAACACACACCACCCGGTTCCGTGTACTTGTTCCTGAAAGTTTTTCTCTCTCTCTCCTCCACACTGTGTGTAAGTCGTGAGTATTGGGAGATACGTGAGCCTCATTAACGCCTCGTATCGCCATCCGGTGGACGTTTTACTTTCTTTCTACATCACTCACAGATTTCTCTCCCTCGGACACACGCTCAACACGATTTTAAAAAAGGACAGCATATAGGAAAAAAAATATATATAGTATATATAAATATATGTGTATATGAAATGACAAAACGCTCTAGGTTTATTTAAAAGATTTAATGTAGAAAACAAAATGAACTTGTCGAGGGGAGGTCGGGGATGTTGATGTGAGTATAATTGTTTGTGGTGATGACTTCAGCTTGAATCTTGCACATAAAAAGACTTATTAGAGATAACATCTGCGAGTTCCAGATGATTATTTTTGTTCAGACACCAGACTCTGTGCTTTTTTTCATATTTATTGTGTGCATGGGGAGCCGGGAGCCGGCGTCTCTCCTCCACACGTCGGAGCTTTTCGGCCGAGGGCTTACTGTAGAAAACCCCTCCAGTTTACACCCGTCTGAAACTCTTCTCGTTTTCACACGCCACAAACACAAATACTACTGCTTTTGGGTTATTCAAATTAAGGTAAAAGAAGAAAAAAAAATACTATCTGATGATGATATTATTCAGTGAATATTCTAAAGTTTATTTTATTTCAACGATTCTTTTTGTTTTTGAGATAGAAAGTTGCGTGTTGGACTGCTTGTAAGAACAGTTCAAGAATAAAAACAACTTTTTCTGTGTTGCCTCTTGTCATTTTGCATTTATTTTGTATTTGACTCATTAATTCAAAGGTCTTTGTGTCTCTTCTTCATGGTCGCCATGCCTACTAATCAACAAAAGTGTATTTCATATATTGGTGTCCTCTCAGGGAGGCCTGGTCAAACAGCACGGTGGGTCGGGTTGCCTTGTAGTGTCGGTGGCAGATTTGCTCTCCAAGAGGTGGAAATTTTAACTTGATCTCAAATTTGTTATAAAAAAAACTGAAGCTGGTATATACAATCAAAACACAGAGAATTATATATTCCAAGTGTGTGTTTATGTAATTTTGAAGATTGTGTTTGACAACTAATGAAAAGTACATCAAACATAATTAAAGGGGCAGTGTTGTGTGTTTTCCAGGCACATAGCTCCATTTTGTAGCACAATGAAATAACTGTTACTTTCAGTTGTTTATATAAAAAAAAAGCATAATCAAATATGACTTAAAAGAAATTTGACTTCCTGATTTAATGCCTTGAAATTGGGCCTCTGTCTCTAACTCCTGCTTTTTCTGAAACTCCAGCTTCAGGATGACATCACAACATGGCTCCTCTATTAAACCTTTAATATTTTTACCAGTGTTGCTCTTAGAAGTATCTCCTATAATGAGCTCAGCTGATGTGCAGTTCCACCAGGTGTTTGCTGATTGCTGCTGGCTAGTCTGAAGGAGCTGAGTGGAAGAGCGTCGTCCTCAAAGGCAGAGCTAGGGTCCACCCAGGTGTTTTGCACCGCTGAATGGTTGCCACGGGAGACTCAAGAACTTCTCCAACATGCGTGAAGAAATTAAAGCAATACTCCAGGTATGTTTTTAATGAGGGAATTGTTTTAAAATATGATATAAAGTTTCATAATACTGCCCCTCTAAAGAACTTTTTATTCCAGATTATGGACCGGCTAAAAAAGAATATCCATGTACCGAAACCTCAATACTTTGTGACTGAAGTACTTGATCTGGGCGTGGCTAGAAGGTGACTGACCCAGATTGCTTTGATGCTGGCATTAAGCTCGGCTGCTTGGTTTCCTGTGTGCCTCAGCTTTCCTTTAGGACATTCAGATCAGTTTGGAAAGCAATCAATCACGGTTCAATCAATTTCCAGAGCTGGATAAGAGTGGTAAAGGAAAATGAAGTATGAAAAACATATATGTTTCCCCCACTTTTCTCAGTAGATTCTGCTTGATTGGGGACCAAAATTGTAACATTTGTTACATTTCCAGCTGCTCTGGTTCGTGTTCACATTGCACTGTGTTAAACAATCCAAACTATTGAAAAACTTGTTTCTCTCCTCTCCTGTGGTGGCGTTGCACCAAAAACCGCTGAAGAAAACGACACAAAAACCTCTGAGCAAAACTTCCTTCTTCATGAAATGTAAACGAAGCATGGAGTGACGTTGGATTATAGTTGTAGGATTGCTTGATTATCTTTAATAAAAGAACATCGCTACTTTCTAGCTCTAACACGTTTGTTTTGGCTGTATTTACCCAGAATGCCCTGCGCTGTCCTCTTCCTGAACTTGTTTTATCATTTCATTTCCAAAAAGCGGTCTCCGTCCGCTTGGCATTCACATAAGCATTTGAATCACACCAGATCCCCTTAAACCGAACCAAGACTGAGGTTTTTATACAGGGAAGAGTTCACTGTTCTTTAGTTAGATTACACATTCACACCTCCACATCGAACCAGACTTTCTAAATAAACGGTTTGGAGGCAGATTAAAGCAGACTCAACAGGGCTGGTGTGAGTTCACCCTATAACAGCTATATTTCTGTCTTCTTGTTGCAGCTAGCTGTGCTGCAGTGCTAACAATAGGGTGTGCTTAGTTTGCTTGTCTGGTAAAATAGTCTTACAACAAGCAACAGGATCTCTGTCAGTGGGAGATTACAAATCACACACAACTCAACAGTCAACCGCAAAGCCAAAAGGCTTCTCTCTTTTCTTAAATCTGTTCGGTGAACAAATAATAAATCACAAAGGGGAGCAATCGTTTCCCTCCTGGAAGCCGGGCAGGTCACAGCAAACATGTTGGAAACATTAACAGCAGAGAAAATAGCGACTCGTATGAAAGTCGGTGATAACCGGTTCGACCGGCTCCTGTTGTAATAACTGATCAGTGTTTTTTTTTTCTACTTGTTTTGTCTCCTCCTCCCAGAAATCAGCAGGCTCCTCCCCTTCATTCCTTCCCCCTCCCCCACCTGTAGCTGTCAGTCACAGCAGACAGCTAATGAGTTGCAGATCTGCACATGTGCGGTCGTGTCCTGTCAGGGATCCGCCGGGCGGCCATCATTCCCCTCCCATCAGGTGACCTGTCAGCCTCTGTCACATCATTTAGCAGAACTCACAGGTTCCGTCTCTAAAGCCGCTCAGGCAGGACGGAGGGGAGGGGTTGATATTAACTTTTTGTGTGGTTGATTGGTCATATTTTCTTTGATCTCCTCACCTAAGACTCAAAGTGTTTCAATAATTGATGCAGACAATAAGAAGTGACTTTTCTAGGCAGTTTGTCTCCCTAAATCGTGTTTTCCTGAGGATCCATGTCAGCCAGTTGTCCAAACAGGGTTGTATCCCCTTCCTCCACCCACCCAGCGCCTGCTGATATTTATAGAGTGTCCTGCCAGCCGTTATGTGCTGCTTCTTTAAGTGTGTGTGTGTGTGTGTGTGTGTGTTACTCTATTTCTGGTCCTATTGCTACATGCCCCCCTCGTTCAGTCATACCCAGTGTAAGTCTGTGGTGGTCTGTGTGACAGCAGGACGTTTTTATTTGGCCCTCCCCGGATCCACCGCCGGCCTTCTGGATCTCTAAGAAGCTTCTTCAGAAGGTCTCCAGCCCCGTGTTCCCTCTGCCTGCCTGGTGTTCACACACAACTGGAGGTAAAGAAATGTTTGAGTTTTATGGAAAGAAAGAGAGATAGACGTTAAAACCCGGGACTGGAATTTTCCTCCTGGAGTCGATTCGGAGCGTGGTTCTGGGGTCAACTGGTGCGGCCCTCTCTCAGGGTGTGAGAGACAAACTGACTGAAGCCACTAGATTTGGATTTGAAATAGTAAATAATAAATAAGAATGAAAGCTTCCAGATCAGGGGTCTGCAGCCTGCGGCTCCGGAGCCACAAGTGGCTCTTTGGACCTTCCACTATGACTGTTAATAACTTTGGCTTAAAACCCCCCCCCAAAAAACAGCTAATATTTTAACTTTAGTTTTTACTGACAAACGTAGTTTTTTAGTTTTGCAGTTTACACATGTAATATTTGCACTGAATTTCTACAAAGAATGACACTAAAAGAGCCAGAGATACGTTTCTAGATCTGATTTTTACGTAAAGGGTCATTGGAAGTAGAAAAGAAAAAATAGAGTACATTTCTGCCAAAAAAAACTTCTAGAAAAAAGAACATTTCTGAGTGACAAAAGACAAGAATGTAACATTATTGATTCTTAAAAATTTTCTTATTTTTTCAAGAAAGTTTTTAAAATTAATCTCAAAATTTCACACAAATTTCACATTTTGGAACTCAGACATTTCCTTTTTTTTTTTTTTGGTGAAATATATTCCCTCTTAAAAAAAAAAAAAAAAGTACTCCCTCACCTTAATGCGCCCTCTAATGAGCCGCCGTAGGTTTCCTCTTCATTAGGTTGGAATCTAAGTGGTTTCTTTTAATTTATCACATTTTCTGTCCCACTGAAAAAAAGATCCATCTTTTTTTTTTTTTTTTTAAAGTTTGTCTTTATCTTTATTTTAAATCCTAATATAAATAAATGGCAGCTCTTTAAAATGACAAAAATGACCTATAGTATATATTTATCTAAAAGCCGTCTTGTCAAAAAGACTTTCAACATTTGCGGTTCTAGGTGAGTTTTTTGGCCGTCCTGACAGTAACAGAGTCTCTTCTGGTCCCGATGGTTTGGTTGGAAATACTGAGATTTACTGCTGAGTTGCATAAACTAGTCATTCATTCACTGGTTCATAATTAACTCACAGCTAAGTAAGCAACTTTGATTTAGAAACTGAACATGTTTATTTCAATTTAATTCAAAAATACTTTATTTATCCCAAAGGGAAATATTGTCAAAAAATTCACGAGTTCTTGTGGATGGTCATGCTGTGTTCAGGAAGGCTGTCCAGTAGCAGTCAGTATTGCAGCGCACCTGAAGAGGCCTCTGACTGAAGACACTGTCACGTAGCAGCATGACTGTCATCCATGACTGTCTTGACATGCGAGCAGCTCAGTGTCCGGGCAGCTAAGACGTTTTCACAGCAGCATGTCCTCCATGACTCCATCATAGCTAGCATAGCTAATCCACCTCTTCTGTTTGTGCCTCTGATATGTTAAAATGGGAGTTTCTGAGCAGAGTGAAAACACTGCAGCAGCTCAGTGGAAGTTTTCCAGTTAGCCGTCTTGAAAATGTTTGAAAGCGACTTTAACACTTTTTTGTGACTTCAACAGTTTTTTATTTATTTATTTATTTAGTTGTTCTTGTTATTTTATTTCATATCACTAAGGGAAGCTGCAGAACACCAAAGCATTTTATGCGTTTCAGACTTTTTTGAGTTTTTTTTATATATAAAATTAAATAATTTAAATTCATGTTAAGAGTCTTCAATGACTCTTTTGCTGTTTTCTTGCTCATTGTAGTCATGTTAGCCTTGTAACATGGAGCCTCTTCATGTGAGCTGAACTCTATAAGTCATCAGATTGTTCTCAGACTGTTTCTAGGAGCTGCTCTCCGTCCTGTAGAACGCTCAGTGTTGGATCAGAAGCAGCTCCTCACATGGACCAGCGTGTCGCCAAGCTACGCTGCTGCTCTCAGCTTCTCTTTTCTGGACAGATAACTTGATAACTTGAGTGAAAATTTATCAGAGAAAATATCTTTGCTGACTTTTCCTGCCTGCAGAACTCGTCTCCTTCTGGATGTTTGTTTCTCAGACAGAAGCGGCTCCTTTGCTGCTCTTTGTGTCGCTAAGAGCAGCGACACAAGGCTTTGTTCTCTTCCAAACACCTGATTGATTGTGAGACTTCCTACATTACTTGACATTATGAAGAACTAAATTGATTTTTTTGTGGATTTTTCAGTTTGATCATGATCAATTGATTGATTTTGGTCATGGAAAAACTGGAAGGAAAGCGCAGAGAAACAGAAAAAGACAAAGCAAAAAGAAGTTGCAACGTAATTTAGCAAAAAAAAAAAAGGAATCTTAGAATCAGGATGAGAAAATGGTTTCTTCAAAAAAAAAAGAGACTGAAAGCGACTCAAACCTCTCAGCCACATCAAACCTGAATCCCTGTGATGGGTTTGTTTGTTTGCACATCTTCCCTCCTTTTTAACTGCTTCTTCCCAATGATAGGTTGTCTCACACACACACCACCACTGGCTGACCTCACCGTGACCCCTCCTCCCCACGACCACCGCCACACCCCCCTGAGCCCCGCCCTCCTCCTCGGAGCAACTATGGCGTTGTCTTCCCGCTTAAAGCTGTGGGAGCAGAAGGGAGGTGCAGGAGGGCTGCATGCTGTGTTGATTCTAGTCGCTGCCTATGTGTGTGTGGATGTGTGTGTGTGATGAAGTGTTGATTACACAGTCAGTGGCAGCCTGTGTTCTGATCCTGAGTCACTGTGGCATGTCATTGTGCAGTTCCAGTGTTTTAGTCATCCTGCATGTATCAGATGGTCATTTATAGCGTCTTAGCTCTGCTCAGCAACATGTGGAGGACAGGAAGTGGGTCTCTGGCTGCTTCAGCCATGAAAACACAGTAAAGGTTCTTTAACGCCCAAGCTGGACGTTTTCCTTGGTGACGACCAGGAGCATAGAGTCGGGCTAACGACTACAGAGAAACTGTCAGGAGGGTTTGACCAGGCGCTCAGGGTTGCCAGATCTGACTGACATTTTCCAGCCCAAACAGAGAGTAGAACCCGACCAACTCCACAAGACCCAACCCAGACCTCAAGCTTCAGTAGAGCTCATGTTATCCAGACCTTCACCTTTTTAATCATTGTAACATTGTTTTTAAATGTGAATCTGCATCAACTGCCTGAACTGGCAAACTAAATTTAGGCTGTACTTAAACTGCCAGCCTAGAGTCATACCAAGGGCCTCAAATGGCCCCTGCGCCTCACTTTAGACACCCCTGTTCTATATATTACCTATATATTTTAGATTAAGTTAAAAACAGGAACTAGCAGGCTTCTTTTTTCACTTAATTTAACGTTGCTAATGTCCTTTACTGTAGAAAATAATAAATAGTTTTATATAGAAGTTTGACTGAATGGAATTAAGTACCTAATCATGTGTGTATATGTTTGTGTGTGAATAAACACGTGATCATTTTACAGAATGTAGAAATAATAATCCCAATAGATTGTGTAAAGGGAAAGTGTAAATATTTTTAGTTTTGTTAAAGGTTAGTATTTTCCTGTTATGTAGATGTGATTCTGTTGGACCTCAGTAGGAAAAGTCGTGGTTCTTCTGAAGCTAATGAGGATCTTAAATAAAAACAAAGAAAATCTGAATTTATTTCAGAACCAATTTCCTTTGGATGCTTTTCCTAAAGCTAAATTTAGAGCTTTAAGTACTAAATTACTTAAAGCGTATTTTAAGCGCTCTCTCTACAAGAGAGCGCTTAAAATACATTTCATCAGGCTGCTGGAGCTCTGGCATACTGGTCAGCCAAACGCTTTATCTGCAGGCTGCTGGTCACTCAGAGCGCCGGGCCGGCAGGTCCACAGGCCCTGAGGATGTTTTCTAGAAGTCGCACTGAATAACAAAAAGTATAAATGTGTGATGCAGCATATTTTGGTGTTGATTAACACAGGGCCAGTATCGTCCACATTTCAGCTTCATTATCATCAATCTTCTGTGTTTTTGTAGTTTATCTTTGAAGTATTTTTCCATTTAGACAAAGATGGTGAAATATTTTAATTACATATTTACATGACAAACAGAAATAATAGAATAAACAACTCAAATTTGACAAAACAAACATTTCAAAACAAATGAAGCTAAAATATCGATCTTCTCGTTCCAGTATGGATCTGATAGCAGGTATTGATATCTGGGATGGATCTGCTCGCCTCAGAGTGGCTCTCTGGAGTTTTCACAGTGGCTTTCAGTAACTTTGGCTGAAAGTCATAAAGAACCAACTAATGTTTTTAAAGTTAGATATAACAACAAATTGACATTTTGTCAGTCTTTTCACTTATTTTATTGAATTATGTCACTGAATCTTCACAACAAAATGACACCAAAGGTACCAGTAAAATGTTCTAGATCTATTTTGTCTTTATTTCAATGCTGGAAACGTAATGTAAAAATAAGATTTAAAAAAAGCATAATTTCCCACAAATCAAACCCTGATATGGACGATAATGAATCAAGCCTCTTTTTGCAAAAGTTTTATGTTCTTCTTTATTTTAAACCATAACAAAGGGGGGAAAAATCCTTCTATTTAATGATTAAAACAAATTTTCAGTAGCAGATCTTTTTCTTTTTCAAAAATGTTATTTAAGGCAACTTGAAACAAGTTTGATTTGCTGATTCCTGTTAGATAAATACCGTCATATTTATATTTTAAATTTTCTTGTGTTAAATGTAATACTTACAAATACTTCATAATGTTACCCTTAATTGTGTGGAAGATATTTAAACGCAGCAAATTTGATAGACTGTGGAAAACTATTCATGTATCAGTGATTCATCAGTGCTATGAATAAAACTGATCAGTCTCAACATCTATTGATGATCAAACTGCAGGATGAAGAACATTAATCATGGAGCTTATTACACATTTTCATTCATGGAACAATAAAACTGTCTATTATGCCTAAATATATTTATTTACAATCAAGTTGATTACACCTAATCAGAGATTATGATAATATTCACACTAATGTCTACTTCCAAATGATTTCATTGAACAACAGAAGAAGAAAGTTCAGTCTTTGAAAAAAAAAAAAAAAAAAAAAAAACTTTTAATGGCAACAAACGTTTGAAGTATGAATTTTGACTTGGAGACTAAAAGACGGTTGCGTATGTAGTTTAATATTTCTGTTATACTTTATTGTTTTTGATTGTTTTATGTTTTTTTGAGATATTTCAAATGTTTTCCAGTTCTACTGTTAAGTTTTCTTTGCCAAATTAAAGTTGAGAGAGAGTAAACTCGCATAATTATGCTGTACCGTTATTTTTATTATTTAGTGTCAAAACAACGATATTATCGTTTATGGCTATAATTTCTGGGTCAGTTTGTTATGACAGGCCTGGTCATGATGAAAAGACTGTGGAACAAAATGATGGAAGTGATTAAATATGTGTGACGCGTCGGATCTGAAAAATGCAACAAGAAATACTTTGGATCAATAAGTCATGCTTCCCTCTCCTATAAAAATATGAATGATGTATTTGTCCACATGGATCTGATCTGAGTTTAGGGCTTTTTTTCAACAGTGACTCTATCAGCCGTTAGTTTAGGCAGAAGGTCAAGTCTTGGTAGATGTGCAGATATTTCTTTCTGTCTGTTTGGTGACTTTCTGTCAAATATTGCATGAATGCATCTCATGTGATGAAACTTCAGCATGAAATCACAATGACTTCCTGTTTTTATCAAATTCTGCGTGGTTCCTTTTAATTCCTACAACTCCAGATAAAGGAGGAGAACAAGCCGGCGGCCGCCACCATCCCTCCACCGCCGCTGTCCGTCCTGCCTGGAGGCATCCTGAAGCAACTGGTCAGAGACTCAGAGAAAGAGACCAAACATAAGGAGCCAGAGGTCAAAGAGGTCAAAGACGAGAGAACAGTAAGCAGATGACTAGTTAGTTAATGCTCCCTCAGAACACTCAGATACAACAAACTTAACAGCATTAAACACATTTGCTTATTTGCAATTGATTATTTTGTGAGTTGAGTTTCTTGGGTTTATTGGTTCAGAAAATCTGAGCCAAATGAAACAAAACTTGAAGCACCTTGAGATCGCAATAAAATAAAACTTTTGTTTTTACTAAACCTCATGTTTCAGCAGGTAAAGAAAAGAGAAAACAACTGGACTGAATTTGACGCCGATAATCACAGCATGCCGATTGGTAGATTGTAAAAGTGGGCGGGACTTTATGAGCTAAATCGTAAACTGTCTCAGTTATCAGACATTTGCAGGTTTCACATGTGGCGTTCCTCCATTCTTAGACCACTAAACACCTGCAGTCCACTTCTAATCATACATTAGTCTCAGTACAAGATGCTTTCAATGCCTCTATTGTTGACTATGACTTTACACTGATAATCACGTATACTTTCTGAATAGGCTTCTGTGTGTCCATCACAATGTTCTGCAGCATAATGGAGAAAACCTGATGATCTGGTTCTTCCACAGTGACTCTTAATCCCATTGACTAAAACGATAAAGAACCAGTTAATGTTTTTAAATGCAGATACAATAACAACTTCAGGTTTTTAATTCCTTGTTGGTTATGGAATCATTGGACTGATTCCATAACCTTCTTCTGATGATTTATAGATCATTTTCTGATGATCTATAGATCATCTTCTGATGATCTATAGATCCATGTTTAGGTGGGAAGCACTGTCATTTTTCTTTATTTTCCACAAACATCAACATCCCACAGGAAAAAAAACTTTTATGTTTTCCTTATTTTCAAACCTAAAATTAGAGTTAAAACAGTGCCTCCTTCAAAACGAAGGATGTATTTTGTCCAGAAGGACAAAATACATCAAATTCAAAATCAAAAATACTTTATTAATCCCAAAGGCAAATTAAACATTGTAACTCATTAATTCTTCAAAGAGTTATTGTAGGTTGTGTTGGCAATGTCAGCTCTCCTGACATTGAGACGCTAAATGAGTTCAGTTTCATGGACTGAGGGAGAAAATGGCTCCTGGATTGTAAATGTTGCAGATTGCTGCATTAGACTCAGAGCATTTCTGAAACCTGGCAGTAGTTATGAACTACTGACTAATTCAGCCTTCATTCTTGTCAAATAAGAACAATAATGTAAAAAAAAAAAAGAAAAATCAATGAAAAACACCCACATGTTGCATCATTTTAAGTGTCAATCACAGGAGTGTTTGAAGTTGTGTTTTCCTGCCTTATTCTTTATGTCGTGTGTTTCAGTCCATTTGATGCATTTGTTTCTCTAAAGCTCCTTTATGTGCCTCATGTATGACAAATTTCCTTGAGGCCTTGAGGTTTTGTTGCCATATCCAAATAAATCATCATCATCATCATCATCATCATCATCATCATCAACATCTCTTCATTTCTCTCCTCATTCAGCCACACAAACTGAGCGACAACCTGGTGCAGCAGTTCCTGGTCCCGGATCAGACTCCTCCAATCCTGGAGGCCGAGATGGCTCTGCGGGCCGAACAGGTCAGCAACAGCAAACAGAAACGGTCCGACTCCGTCCAGTCGGACGGCGGCCCGCCATCCCAGCGCCACATTATGACTCCGGAGTCCGATGGTCAGACGCTCTCACCGGAGCCCCCAAAACAAAACCAGCGACAGGAAAAGAAGCAAGAGGTGGTGAGCAGGAAGAAGCTGCAGCCTGAGCCGAACAAAAGGAGGACGGACGACCGGAAGCTGGTGGAGACCAACCAGAACGGGATTGAGGAGAGACAGGAGCCGGAGGGGAGGCAAGCTGACGCAACCGTACCGGAGCAGAACGGGAAGGAGGTGTGTCTGTTCATTACACCTTTTAGAAATGAATATTTTATGGTTTGATTTAGTCCCTAATTCACACCTGGTGGAGGCGCCATCACTACTAAGTTAAACGCGAGCCAGAGGCGTTCAAATGTTTTGAACCAAGGGCCAAAATCCCAAAGCTTAAAATCCTCGGGGGCCAAAATCAGCTTTTTCTCTGCATGTATGATTGCAAATAATAATAAAATTGTGAATTATTTTTACTTTTCCTGCACAGCAATAAATCAAACAACTAATATTTTCATTAGTATGAGATTTGCCTTACAGCTATTTCACTTTTTGGGCCAGTTATTAGTTTTTTTTATTGGTCTTTGAAATGTTTCTAGTTGATTTTTCACTGTGTTTAGTTTAGCATAATGAACTGCTGGACACGAGTGTGTTTCTCAGTAAAACGCAGCTGGATGTTTGTGGCATGAACTTCTATGAAATAAAATTAAAAGTCTTAAAAAAGGGGGAGGATGTTGTTCACTTATATTACAGAATGTGTCTTTTCATATCAAGCTGTTACATGATGACCTTTTGAAGTTTGACGTTCTGAGATGGATTTGAAATCTTTTGTGTGTCTGGAATCCGTCTATTTAGTTCATTATTACCGGAAAACACACAAACACATCAGTCCCTTGAAGCTTTGTAGAAAAGACAATGAAGAACAAGAAAGTTCTTCAAAAGAAGATTGCTAAATGTCATATAATCTTTCTCCATAAGATTATAAGTTTTTCTTTTCTTTTTTTTTTACAAAAAAAACAAACATGGAAGCCTTAAGAAAAGCCTTTAGTGGATTTGATGATATTTCAAATAAATCTATTTCAGATTTAAGACAGCTGTTTTTTGTATGTACAACTACAAAAATCTAAAGAAGAAAAACATAGAAATGAGATAAATGGCTTTGATGTATGTGTTTTAGTTTTTATTGATTTGACCTGTTTATTGTTCTGATGTCTGTCCCGTCAGGTGAGGGACGTGTGGTACGAGGTCGGACCTGTGTGGTTCGTCCACAAGGACGGCTTCACCCGCGGTGAGTGAAGAACACACACCGAATGAAACTACATTCACAGGATTGGTGGAAAGAAAAACCCTGGTCTTTACCAGACTGAAAAGTAACTTCAGCAGATCCACAACAGAAGATGTTTCCTGTCATAAAACTGCAGATAAAAAGGGAGAGCTGTGTGAAAACAAAGTGCAACAGTAACTCTCAGTAATCTTTTTCTGTCTGGTTATATTGCTGGAGGGACTTTAGTCTGACTCTTGTTCATCAATGTGGTTTTATTTCCTCCATGACCGCAGCATCCAGCTCTGTGTTCACATAAAAACGCTTCCAAACAAATTGCAGCTGTTCAGTCTTCTTATTGTTCTGTCAGAAACTTTTACATTTAGCAAACCAACTGTAAATAAATTACAAATCTTTTAATTGTCATTTATTTGGTAATTTATAAAAACAGAAGGTGACAACTACCAAGCTTCTAAAGCATCTTTCAAAGATATTTTCTCTGTCGGTGACAGTTTTAATGAGCGGATCATGCAGCTGAGCTGCGTTAGCCGCTGTGTGTGTAAACACACTGCAGCTCTGCAGCGACGTGATCTGGGATTAGCAACATCATCTGTTAATCCACACACAGTCTGCAGTGAGCCAGCAGTGGCTGGACGTCCTGCTTTAAATTAATTCCGCTGCACTGATCCAGTTAGAGCCCGGCAGCCCTGACCTCTGACCCCCACCTCTACTGGGCAAAAAGCAGAGACTCTGAATGGGAAGCTCACCTGAAGGCGTGCCTGTTGGTTCATGTGGGATCTTTTAAACACTTCTCGTCTTTTCAGCCACTCAGCTGAAGCCGGATGAAGGAACGCCTGACCTCCCACCGGGTCGGGTCAGAGTCCGGCTGGAGACGGACGGCTCGCTCCACGACGTCACAGAGTTTGAAGTTGAAAAGGTGACTGCTTTTCTTTCTTTGTTTTTACTTACAAAGATTAATAACAGCAATAATATTAATATTATGCACTAGAGCTGCAACTAGCAGTTATTTTAGTAATTGATTATTCTGGTCATTAATCGATTTATCACTTTGAAAAAAATCACCAGATTTTTCTTTTATACAATATTAGAAATATTTTAATGATGTGACTAATCGAATAACTCGATTCCTTTTTTTAAATAAGGAGATAAACATTTCATTGCTTGAACAACAATAACAGCTTTGTTTTTTGTGAAATTGAACCAAGTGAAGCTAAAACTCCCACATGAGGAGTTTTTGGGTAAAACATTTTTTTTTTTTTGCATTCAAAGGTGTTTTTATCGTAAATGCAAAATATCATGTAATTTCTTTAATGTTTTACTTTTTGCACATTATTCTTTATTTAAAGAATGAAAAATATATACATATATACATCCTTATTAATGACAAAAAATAAATAATTTGGCAGTTTTTTTTCTCAGTGTTCTTTCTGCACCAGTAAAACTTTGCAGCGCTCTGAGTCAGAGCTGCAGCAGCTAACGGCTCTCTGCCTCCTCAGTGTAACCCGTCAGAGCTGGATGTGTGTGAGGATCTGAGCGACCTGCAGTGTGTGAATGAAAGTGGAGTTCTGCACACACTGACCAGTCGATCCAAAGCCGGCATGCCCCTCACTCATTCTGGACCCAACCTGGTCAGCCTGTGGCCCCCGCTGCAGACCCACAGCAAGGTGAGCTCCTTCTCACTTTAATAACCACATTTCCTCATCGACACACCTGGAGTGTTGGTTCTTTCATGCATGTTTGAGAAATCCTTTAATCTCCCGTGGCAACCAATCAGCTGTGAGAAACACCTGAGTGGACCTAGCTCCGCCTTCAAGGCAATAAAAATCCTGCAAATGTGTTTGTTTTTTTTAAAACATTTTTTCTACCCGGTTCTTTTTGTCTTAGACCTTGAAGACGCGGCGGGGGGAGTGTGTGTGGGATGCCCCCCCTGCTCTGGACGCGCTGGTCAAGCGGGTGTATCTGTCCATGGTGGGAACCCGGAGGGACCACAGTGTGTGTGCGTTGGGACGCAGCGGCACGGGGAAGACCACTACCTGCCAGGCGTTCACACACGCTCTGCTGAAGCAGGCCGGAGCAGCCGGACCGAACATCAGTGGTGAGACGACAGAACCAAACACACCACACAGAGTTTCATGCCGACGGTATTATAGCTAACTGAAACTAACGAACAAGGAAACATTTTCATTTACAGAAGTAAAAACAGTAATTAATGTGGAAAAAGTATAACTAACTGGAACTACTTTGTGTGTTTGTGAAACTAACTAAAACATATTCAATTATAGATATGATATCCTTTGTTTTTGTGCTTAAGAAACTTAATATCAGTCTTTTGAACAGATGAGAATTAGATTTTTCCCCCTCACCAGCAGTTTACATCAGCTGTCGATACATTACAGTCCTCCACTCTCCTCCAGGTGGCGCTAATGCTCGTCTGCAAAATAGTGACAACACAAGTTGGGAGAAAACTCCAATCAGCTGTAAAACAATAATTGAATATTTTTCTTTTTGAAGAAGGAATCAGTACTCAATCAATGTAAACAAAATCACAGTGCAATACTTTGACCTTTTTGAATTCTGCACCTAAAAATGAACAAAAGTATGAAAGAAGTAAAACTACTAAAAACTAAAGAACATTTAACCAATAATAACTAGTAAAATCTAGCATGCACACTCTAAAAACTAATTCAAATGAACTGAATTAGACAAACAAAAAGTCACAGTGAAATCAAACTAACCTATAAGAACCCAGCTGTGCTCCGGCTGACCCTCATCCTCAGTATCTGTCCCTCAGTGGAGCGTGTGAGCGCCATGTTCTCCATCCTGAGGTCCTTCGGCTGTGTGAGCTCCCTGCACAGCGACGCCTCATCTCGGTTCGCCACAGTCTTCTCTCTGGACTTTAACCACGCCGGCCAGGTCTCTGCCGGACACCTGCAGGTTTGCAGCACAGACACACACACACACACACACACACACACACGGATTAGCAGTCAAACACACTGAAGTTGATTCCTCCCGCTGTGCGGCTCTTCGTTACACAGACCATGATGCTGGATAAATGGACAGTGTGTCAGAAAACTCCAGGAGAAAGCAACTTCCTGGTCTTCTCCCAGATGCTGGCGGGACTCAGCTCAGACATGAGGTAACGTTTGAAATCAAAGCAGCTTTTCAATGACATGCTCATAGGAAGAGTTTTATTTCTCAAAGTTACATTTTCTGCAACAGATTCTGTCAGTTTCTCTCTTAATTTAACCAATTATTGTTAGTCATTTAATCTGAATAAAGTTTTCTGTTTTAGGTGAGTGAAGTTTTCCAGAATTATGTGAATTTTGCCAAATTTAGAAGTTGTGGATGTTTTTTAACACCTTAAACACACTACTTCCTGTTTGACATCATAGAACAATAAAACAGAAATCAGCCTAGATTTCAGGAAGAGAATCTGGATTAACCTGTGGTTCAATCTCCAGATGCTTTCATTTATTTAGACAGTAGATACACACACAGGTTTCCTCTGAGTTCTCTGATTTCCTCCTGCAAACCCAAAACAGCTCAGTCAGTTTCTCTATGTTGCCCTCAGATTGGGTCTCTGTGTGTTCAGGGTCTATCTCCCCCTCCCACAATAATTCAGCTCAATTAAATTAAAAAAAATACTTTATTTATTCCAAAGAGACATGAGATCTTGTGGTTATTCATATCATCCAAGTATTTTCAGACAGTTGTTGCTGATGCTGACGCTGTGGGCAGTAAGTGTCTCCCGTAGCGACTAACTTCCTGTTTTTTGCTCCCCAGGACAGAACTGCAGCTGCACCAGCTCCCTGACGCCAACTCTTTTGGTATCCTTCATCCCTCCAAGGTACAGAAAGAGCAGCTGCAGTGTGTGGATTAACACACTGCAGTCTGCACTGTGTCAGTGTGTTAGTTGATGGATGAGACGAGCCGACGCCTAGAAGACGACGCGTTTATCATGTGACCATAAATTCTGAAAATTTCCTGTAATTGAGAATTTGCATGTGGAAATGCATGCAAATTCATACCACACATTTACATTTTAGCCACACATTTTTCCAGCTTGTTACATCATTGTGCTAAAGATTCAATGGAATCGATAAGATAGGTCAGTTTTTCCAAAGTCGGGTCAAGTGAGCCGGTGCTTTTATGGCCTGACGACAGTTAAGAAATTCTGTTAATTGACCTTTGAATTAGCAAAAAGAAACAAGATCCCTGTTGGTAAAACCATAAAACACAGGAGCTGGGAGTGACACTGCCTGGTCGTGATCTTGAGATTTGGACTTCTTTAGGAGCTTCTCTTCAACTTCTAGTCAGCTGATGAAAAATCAGCTTGAATGTATTTTTCAATCATTTTCCTACTTTTCTCTCCTCCTTCAGTTTCTGCTGTTAGCATTTAGAAACTTGGTTGCTATGCACCACCATAATACTTACAGCACATAGACCGTGATCTGAGTTGATCTATATGTATGGTGGGGCAGGGCAAAGTGATCAGTAATAGATGCTTTACGGTTGTTAGTTTTAATCCAGACATAGAAGGAAAAAAGGGATTTTGTGTGACATTAAAATTTAAAGGACCAGTATTATGTAAAATAGACATTTTTGAGCTTTCCATCATGCTGTAATGTTACATGATGTAACATTAATGAGTGTTGCTTCGATTCTTTGGTTTGAGGAATCCTTTAATCTCCCATGGGAACCACTCAGGTGTGCCTAACAACAATTAATAACCAAAGAATTGTGATTGGATAAAAAAAAATCATAAATAATCATAAATTATCTCTTAAGCAACTGTACAGGTTTTCCACAGGAACCTACATTTGGATCATTCCTTTAATACTTTACATTAAATGGAGGTGCTATATAAAATCGACTTTTTTGAACTTTTTATCGTGGCATATTTTTTCATGCATCCTTGAATTTCCCATGGCAACCATTCAGTTGTGCCAAAGTGTCACCTATTGTTATATATGTTATAAACAAAAAACAAAACTAAAAATCTAGAATTTATTTTATTTGCACGGTGCAAAATCCTGACTTTATACAGAAAATGGTCTCCAGTTTTTCTGTCACAAGTGACACATAAAGGTTCATATTTTACTCCTATAGGACCACAGACACAAAGCCGTTCAACCCAGAGGAGTTTTCTCAAACTTTACCGAGATGAACTGTTTGTATCGGAGAGAAATTAAAATTTCCCATAACCACATCGTTCTCTGCTGGGCAACAAATGTCTTTTAAAAATAAAACTGGCTCTGTGCTATCGTCAGCCAGCTCAGTCTGTGCACAGTGAAAACCTCAGCGTTCATTAGCAGCTGCTGTGTCACTGCAGTGGCCTTAACATGTGAGACACAGCTGCAGTGTGTCAGTGAGCCGCAGCAGCAACAGGCAGTTAGCATCCATCCATCCATCCATCCATCCATCCATCCATCCATCCATCCATCCATCCATCCATCCATCCATCCATCC
>NW_015113337.1:54580-59003 GCF_001443285.1 Poecilia latipinna
TAATGAACAGAATCGGTGACAAAGAGCAGCCCTGGCGGAGTCCAACTCTCACTGGAAATGAGCCCGACTTGCGGACCAGACTCCGACACCGGTCATACAGGGACCTGACAGCCCATATCAAAGGGCCCGGTACCCCATACTCCCGGAGAACCCCCCACAAAGCCCCCCTAGGGACACGGTCGAACGTCTTCTCCAAGTCCACAAAACACATGTAGACTGGTTGGGTGAACTCCCATGCACCCTCCAGGACCCTGCTGAAATCAAAGGAAGCTTTGATTTTTATTTCAGATTTTTTCAGTGTGTTTAAGTTTCCAGCATCAATAATCTTATAGTCTTATAGTAACATAACATGTTACTATATGATGTATAACATAAACAGTTACACATCAATTACTCACGTCTCCTGAGGAAACTTCTTATCTGCAGCGTGTCCTCCAGCTGGAACAGGAACTTTGATGTTGTCCTAGTCCAAGTAGCTATGAAGAAATCACCCGTGTTCTTAAACCTGAACATAAATATTTACTGCATTACAGAGATCAGCATTTGTAGAACCATGAAAACAATGTCAGTGTCATGTTTTTTAAAAAAGTTCTGGTTTTAGTGCTAATGAATGGTTCGACAGCACCACCTGCTGGCAAAAAGGAATACAAGTTTTCATTATTTAGAGTTGGGTGTGACCAGATTACTGGTGTTTTATCGTTTCTATTAGATAGGGCCAATGCTTTAAAAAGAATATGCTTTTCTTCATGTATTATAAAATGCTATTTTTTTTTTATAAATAAGCAGAGCTTAGAATGTGTTGTTAGGCGTTGCTTTCATATGTACAGTGCTAAAAACACAAACATTTCTGCCTAAAATGAAATAGAAGTACCTGTTGATCAGTTTTATAATCTTTCTGTAAATATGAGGTAAAAAGGGACTAAAGCCAGAAAAATGAAACCAAGCGTAAAGAGTTCTATCTGATGGTGTGTGAAGGCCTCCTCCTTTCTTCCTCTCTCTGTGTCTGTCTGTCTCTGTCTGTCTGTCCATCTGTCCACATGCAGGTTGAAGAAAAGCAGCGAGCGTCTGTCGCCTTCACCAAGCTGCTGGCTGCCATGGAAACGCTAAGCTTCTCAGCCGGAGAGCAGAAGGCGATCTGGCACGTTCTGGCCGCCATTTACCACCTGGGAGCTGCTGGGGCCTGTAAAGGTGACACAACATCATCATCAGTCACACACCCTAAGCGATCACACATATCTGGACCGAGTTCATGGCCTTTAACCACACAGTTCATCTGATTAGAGATGTTCAGGTGAAAGTGCATCAAATGTCCTCACAGTGTGGAAACGTTCTCACCATGAAGCCTGAAGAGGAGGAAGAATAGTGAACAGAGATCAGCTAATTCACAGAAGGAGGCGCAGCTCAACAGCATGTATTGTTACTGGAAATACAATAACTAACATTAACATTACCTATTGTTAGTGCTGGTCATGATCTTGAGATTTGGACTTTTTTAGGAGCTTCTCTTCAACTTCTAGTCAGCTGATGAAAAATCAGCTGACTTAGATTCTTGAAGAAAGTTACAAAGAAATCTCTTAAAAATGTTCTCACTAGGTGTTCTGGTATTTAGCATGTAGAAATAATTTAGGTGATTGTAACCGACTTAAAACGAGAAGTTTGGACTGATGTAAATATAGAATGAGGTAAAAAATTGTATATGTGTTTTTATTCGGTGTATGGAAATTAGGCATGTCACATAACATATTTTGCTGGATGATAAATTGTCCCAGGAATTATTGCGATAAATGATAACATTGTTTTTAGAGCATTTTGAGTTCTCCCACTCAAAAACAAATAAACTTGAATTTTGTAAAGAACGCTAGACACTGGAACTGTAGTTTAAACATCCAGAATAAAACACAAACAAAAACCACTTACAACTGAAGCCACTGATATAGTGGATTATAATGTCTCTGTAATCAAAATTCCCCATCAGTAAATATTAAGCATTAGAATGGAAATGATCGAGGTCATTTTAATTCATCATGCGATTAATTCCTTATTGTAAGCATCTGGTTCCAGCTGTGTGCCAGCAGGCTTCCTGACGCAGCGCACTCTGTTTTGATGTGCAGTGGGCCGGAGGCAGTTTGTGAACTTTGACAGCGCTCAGGCAGCCAGCAGAATCCTGGGGTGTGAGGCGGAGGAGCTGGACACGGCCGTCTTCAAGCATCACCTGCGACAGCTGCTGCAGAAAGCCACTGGAGTCAGCAGAGAGAGGAACGAGGCTGAGGAGGGTGAGAGGCACAACAACCGGAGGGGAAACGCTCACAGAGAGGCAGAGTGGAGGAAGGAGGGAAACGGTGGAGGGAGTTTACCTGGGGGTCACCAGGAGGTCAATCCTGACAGGCTTTCAATCCTAAACACATGATCAAAGATGACTAAGATATGGAACTCAAGAGACACAAAGTAACCTGAAAGGAAGCGAGTAGATGTGACATTAAACTGTAGCTCAAGGCAATGTGAGGTAGGCGGCTGCTTAGGGCCTCCACAGCACCAGGGGGCCCCCAAGAGCACCAAACTAGCATGATTTTAAATATGTTCTAACATTCAGTTTGAACTAAATGCTTTTACACATGGAAAAAAAGATTTTTATATTATTATAATAATAACAAATTATAAGTTAATCTCTCAGCCTCCTCTGTCTGTGCAGGTCCCCGTCTAACAGCTGCTCAGTGTGTGGATGGAATGGCTGGTGGTCTCTATGAAGAGCTCTTCACCGTCATAGTCTCACTCATCAACAGGTAGAAGTACATTTTAAACAACACAACATTACAAGTCATGAAATCACAGCTTGTTGCCCAGAAAAGGGAGCTGGATTACACAGTGACTGTAGAGATTAAACAGAACGCTAAAGCACTATGTGCCTTGTATCACCTCAGTTTATAGAAATAAAAAGTGTTTTTCTACTATTGCTGTGCTTCACATTCCTGTTTGTGTCATATCCAGTATGGGTGTGCAGACATTTATCACACAGGCCAAAAACTACAACCTTTTTAAAAAGCTAGTGACACAAAAATGCTTTGTGCTTTTCCAACAATATTTTTCAGCAATGCAATATTTTAATAAAACAAGTAATCCTAATTAAACACGTTTGCAGGGGTAGAATGGGGAGGGGGGCAAATTAGCCCCTTATTGATTTGCCATAGGGCCCGTTTAAAATCAGTCCAGCACTTTGGACTCCTCTGACTTATGGAAGGTTGGTCTTTGTCCTGACAGCTCTGGTGCCTTTTCTGCAGAAACCTGAGCAGCTGTGACGTCGGTTCTGTTTCACTTCCAGAGCTCTGAGCAGCGAGCAGCTAGCGTTAGCCTCTGTGATGGTGGTGGACGCCCCGGGCCTCAGGAACCCCCGTCACTCAGCGGAGGAGCGAGGGGCCAGCTGGTCAGAGCTGTGTCACAATTACCTGCAGGAGCGGCTGCTGGAGCACTACCACTCACACACCTTCACACACACACTGGAGAGATATGCACAGGTAACACGCAGTGGAATTTGTTGGAATTTTATGTGACACACCAACAAAAGACTGTACAATCAGGAGCTGGAAGGAAACTGATGCAAATTTTGGCTGCAGTTGCAAAATATTTTAAACTTAGTCAGGTTTGATAGAGAGCTGCTGGTAACATCAGAATTCAGATTCTGAATTAGATTTCCTTTGTTGACGCTTCAACTGGGGATCTTTTGATCAATTTATTGATGACAGCATTAACTTTTTCTGGTTTTGTCGTGAATGTTCTATAATCTCTGTGATTCTCCCAGTCTTGGCCAGGATTCTCTTGCAAAAGAGATTTTTAATTTTCCTGGTGAAATAAAGATTAAATAAAAAAAATAGCCTTAGACTTTGACTAGGCCATTGTAACAGTTTTATTTGTAAAATGGTTTGAAAGCCATTACTTAAGAGTTGATCCGAAAAATAAACACTGAAGTGGCTAAGACTTCATGGAATATAAAGTGTTGTTAAAGTTGTTTCTCTCAGATTTTCACTGCTCCTCACGTTTCCCTCATTCAGCATTTCTCTCTTTCTGAACCCCTAAGTATTAAAAGCCTAGTGAAGGACTTTCTAGTGTAAGAAATACAGATAATCAGCAGCTGGTGGACAACTGGATGACTGAAGTGTGTGAATGTAGAGACAGCTGTGACGTTAGAGCTGTGTGTGTTTTCTGGTGCAGGAGAGGATTCATGTGGCGTTCAAGTGTCCAGACAGCAGTTCTTCAGAGGTGGTGTCCGCCATCGATCAGTCGCCTGCGCAGGTATGAGATCCACCACACCGCTTCCTGACACGACTTTTAAGACAGATTTTGTCCTGAAAAAGAGCATATGATTTTGCATTTTGCATGCATGTATGTATGTGTGTGTGTGTGTGTGTGTGTGTGTGTGTGTGTGTGTGTG
>NW_015113337.1:63727-83430 GCF_001443285.1 Poecilia latipinna
AGTGCTGGCGCCATGGCAGAATTCTGAATTTAAGTTTTCTTTTTTAATGGAAACACCACAATTGCAAAATTGTGTTGTTGTTTTGTTTTACATTAGCAAAATATTAAAAATGTTTTGTGCACATTTGTAATGGAAACTCGGCTGGAGACTATTGGATGGATCATCAGTAGCTTCATTTCCATTAATCATAAAACTATGCAAATTGAAATCACAAATATAAATTTGCTTAATGGAAAGATATCAATTTTGAAAAAACTCCCAATTTTCTATAAGAAGTGTTTGATGTAGGACGGGGTTTTCAGTGTCATAATTTTTATCATCACAATAGTACCACAAAAAACACAATGCTCACCCATACCTCCTACACTTCTGGGAAACCGTTCATTTTTCTTTTTGACACCCTAAACATCCACCAGTGTGAGCTTTTAAACTTGTGTTGCTGCTGAATCAACACAAGTCCAACTCAAAGTGGCAGCAATGTGCCATTTATAACAAAGCGTAACCCCATGCTATGCTATGCAGATGCTCTGTCTGCTCTGATGAAGTGTCATATATTTGGATTACAGCTGCCTCGTCGTTTTCGAACGTGTGCTGAGCTCCTCTCTTGTCCTTCCTCAGAGGCGTGGTGAAGGCCATGTTCACCCCCAGGATCTCCCTGCCCCCTCTGTGCCGTGGCCTGGCCGGGTTGGAGGGAGGCAGCCAGCGCGCCCTGCAGCGGAACGGAATCATCCGGAAAACCTTCAGCGGTGGGATGGCGGCCATACGCAGACACTCCCAGTGTATAGCAGTGAAGCTGCAGGCGGTACGTATGGCGCTACCGTCACCACGTTCTGACGTCACCCCAGAAGCGTGACGGCTGTCATCGTCTCGCGGTCCTGCAGGATGCGCTGGTGAACCTGATCCGCCGAGCCAGGCCGGTGTTCCTGCAGTGTGTCAGCGCAAAATCGAGCAGCGGTGGTTTGGACGTGCCGGCTCTCAGAGTGCAGCTGCATTCCACCCAGATCCTGTCGGCCCTGCAGCTCTACCGCACAGGTCGGCCCTTCATGTCAGACCAGCTTCACGGACAAACACAGGAGTTAAGATGTTCAGAGACATCAAACAGAACAACCTACATCTGACTGGTTACTCACCAGGTTCTGTCAGTTATGCAGTGATCAGACTATAACCCAAAATTACTCTTCCCAAAAATGGAAAATAATTTTTTCATTGATATGAACAAAGAAATATTGTTTCTGAATATGTGAGGGGACATTACATGAACAAAACAAGGAGAAATTTCATGCAAAAAAATATTGAGAGATTACTTAGTTTTACTGTGGGAGTGTGTGTTTAATTAGAGTAAAATGATAGCCATCATCATTATTTTAGTGTGTACAACAAGCACGTTTACTACAGGTAACATCGCTGTCTCTACTCCTACGACTGGAACCAAACATTCAGTCTCTATGCTCCACAAATCCAGAACAAACTTCCAGGAAACTTCCATTACAAAATGTACGCAAAACTTTATTAATATTCTGCTAATGTCGAAAACACACAGTTTCACAATTGTGGTGTTTCAATTAAATAAGAAACACAATTGAAATCACATATGATTTTACTTCAAATTTTCTCAAAGTTGGTAAAAACATTGAGTTTAAGTGGCTGCTGCCTCAACCAGACCACAAAATCCTGGAGGAACAGCTATTTACTGATATTTTAACAGCTTGATTGGTTTTATCAGTATATTCTGGCGGAACCGTCCCTTTAAGAACATTCAGGTTCTTAAATGGCCCAATATGAAAATGAGTTTGACACCATCATAGTGTACACTCAGGCTAGAACTTTTTTTCTTCTGAGCTGCCCTGATTTTTCTTTTTTCTTTTAAGTGATCAGTGAGTTAGTTTATAGTTTTTACATCAGAGCCCCTTTTGATTATTTGATTACATAAATACAGACTTGCATAATTCCATAACTCCTTTAAAAAGATAGAAATGTCAAAAGATTCTAAATCAATAAAAAATTTAAAAACAGAAATGCATATAAAGCCATATTTTCCTGTCCTTCTCCAGGTTATCCAGAACACATGACGCTCAGTGACTTCAGGTGTCACTTCCAGGCTCTCTCTCCTCCGATTATGAAGCGTTACGCCTCCATGTTTGTCAGCCATGATGAGAGAAAGGTAGAGAAGTGAATCGCTGGAGTTCACATGAACAAAAATATCACAAACTCAGAATGAATCTGCTTTTTTTTCCCTCTCCTTTGTGTGTCAGGCCGTGGAAGAGCTGCTGGTTGAGCTGGACGTAGATAAAAACAGCATCATGGTCGGAGCCAGCAGGGTGAGAGCGGGTGTGAAGCCCTCAGATGGCACAACAGGAGTCAGTCAGTTATGACTGAAATCTATTTTTCTCTGCTGGGTCTCAGGTGTTTATGAAGCGAGGTGTGCTGCAATACCTGGAGCAGCAGAGGGATCAGCAGGTGACCGGGTGGCTGGTTTACCTGCAGGCCGCCTGCAAGGGACATCTGGGACGTCAGAAGTACCGCAAACTCAAGGTGAGCTCCAGTCCGGTTCACTGTGAGGAGCTCCAGGCGGAGCTCTGATACAGGAGTATCCACCTTCTGTCTCAATACAAACTGAGAGAGCAAGACAGTATAATATCACTCCAAATTTCCAAGTTTTTTCAAGAAAAGTTCTGAGATTAATCTTAATTTCTGAGCTTGAAAATGTACTCCTGCTTTTTTTGTGTCTACAATAGCCCTAATACTCTGTCATAAATCAGACACATTAACTTCAAATTTTTTAATGATTTTTTTTTGCTCTCTGTACATTAAGAAAAAAAACTTAAACTGCTGCTAGGCCTCACTAATACCTGATTGGTCACCCTGCAGATTAGCCACCTGTTGGTGTTATCCCCACTGAATGATTTGATTTGTAAGGTGGAGAAATAAAATAATTCTTGATGTTCTGCAGTAGAAAATACTAAAGATTTCATTGAAAACTAATTATTAACATATTTCTTATTTATTTAAGATAAAGATTTATATATTTAGCCTTCATGTGATTTGTTTTATTTTACTCTTCTTTGTTTACACACAGACACTGTATAACACTTCATTAACTTTTCAGAAGGAGATATGAGATGCACAGCAGCAGGTTATAGCAAAAACGTGCAACAGGCTGATCCTAATCAAGTTATGAATTGGTGAAAAGTCACCACAATAATTAACTACATCACCAAACTACAAACCTGCAGTTTAACCATTTCTTTGCCTTCATCAACATTAAGTGCTAATCTGGTTTAATATCTGTAATTTTGCCCAATGTGCAGATATTTTATAACTAGATAACGATATAATTATGTTATATCATCTCAAGCTGTTTGAATGACTCAAAACAAAAGTGAAGGCAGTTTGGTAAAAACAGTCCTGGATTTTGGGATGCTTCAGTCACCTCTAGAGGGCGCCCTGTAGTCATGTTATCTGATCTCAAAGTGGTTCTTCAGGCGCAGAAGGAATGTCATGGGGGTTTAATGAACTAAATAAAAGTGTACATAATATATCAGATTTTCAAAATGTAAAAGAAAAAACCTACTTATTAGAAAGAATATTATCTAATATGAGATTAGAAAGAATATGACAACGATGATATTGTCTGGATTTCTTGTTGCGAATCTTTAAAGCACTTTTGTGTGTTGATTCAAGAAGTTTTAAAACAAAAACACTTTTAGTTACAGATCATAAAAACTTCATCATAATCTCCTCTTGTGAAACACTGCAGATATATAAAATGTGCACAGCCAGCTCTATTAATTGTTTTATTCTGTTGCGTAACAACTTTTTTCTGAGTGGACCAGTTAAGGAAATACAGCTTACATTCTTGAATATATTCAACTATCCATTTTCCCTCCACTAAGAACGTTTGTAAAAAAAAAAAAAAAGAAAAAAAAAATCCAGTTCACTCTGATCTGTATTTAGAAACACTTTTTACAAATTATGCAGATGTTTTTAAGCAATAAATGCCATTTGAATAGAAGTTGAAATTGGTTCCAACATAAATCAAGAGCTATTAAGTTGGCTACATAAGTGATTAGTATCAGTAGGAGTTTCAAAGACATCTGAGACTTCATGAGTTGATAGAGGATTTTGAAAACATCTTTGAATTAAAACTCTGAACTCTGGACCTCTTCATGTAGTTCCAGAGTTTTAGTTGGCCTCCAGGATATCCATTCACTTCCTGCTGTCATGAGATCAGTTCACTATAGGATCTCAGCTTTGGGTTTTACCTCAGACTTTTTACTGTACTGTTTCTGCCTGTGTGTGTGTGTGTGTGTGTGTGTGTGTTTAATTTCCAGGTGCAGCAGATGGCGGTGAGGTGTCTGCAGAGGAACCTGCGGGTTCTGAAGGCCGTAGCCGAATGGAGCTGGTGGAAACTTTTCTGCAGGCTGCGTCCTCTGCTCGATGTGAACATGGACAACGAAAGGCTGAGAGCCAAGGAGGTACAGACTTTCATATGGACCTCTTTCAGTTCACATCCTTTTAAAGAATCGTTTTACGTTCATATTTATTTACAAGATCCCCTCAAACTCAGAGTGCTAATGGAGGAGAAACATCCAAACCTTCCAGGAAACCTGTCTGGCTGATGAGAAAGTACTGCCCCCATAATGATGCATCTTAGAGATCTAATAATTCAGTTAGAAAAATGTCATGTTTTTTTAAAGAGACATAGCCATTGTTCTTTAAAGTGACAGTAAAAACAGACAGAACAACAGTGAGCTGCAGCATCTGACAGAAACATCTAACACCAGCTGATCTCAGTGATGGGAAACAATATAGAAGCAACAGCAATTCATCCAGCAAATGTTTGTGATGTGCCTTAAAGGATGTTTGTGTCTCAGTAAAAAGCTTCTCTTTTGTTTTCTGAAAGGATGAGGTGTCGGCTCTGAGGCGCCGCCTGGAGAAGTCTGAGAAGGAGAGGAACGAGCTGAGGCAGACAGCAGACAGCCTGGAGACCAAGGTTAGAGCTGCAACACACACACACACACAAACGCTCACCACTATTAATGTGATCTATATGTGCAGGTTACTGCTGTGACATCGGAGCTAAGCGATGAGCGTTTCCGAGGCGATGCAGTGGGTCAGGCTCTGGATGTGGAGAGGGCAGAGAGGCTTCGACTCAGCCGGGAGAACAAGGACCTGCTGGTGAGCCAGCTAACTAAGTCACCTGACACTTCTTGCATGATGACTGCTGTCTATTTTAATTTAACGATTCAAATAAAAAAAATCTGAGCGATTGCGTCTTTTTTTTTTGTTGTTGTTGTTTAATTTGTGACTTCTGAAGACTCGGCTGGACCAGTGTAAGGTTACTATGGAAACCCTGGAGAAGCAGCTGGAGGAGGAGAAGCAGAAAGCTCAAGTTGCCGCAAGTCAGAGAGGAGCTCCAAAAGGTACGAGAGGAAAGTCTGCTGGCAAGACAAAAAGCAAAAACACACTGAGGTTTGGCTGCTGAATGACCAAACGTGCAGCAATGTTACAACATGAATGGAGAGATTTAACAGCAGAAAAGGCTGGACTATAAATCAATAACAATATATATCACAATGGACATGTGATCAGTATCAATAGATAATATATTTCATACAATATTCAAGGTTCAACATGTAGAATATTTGCTGAAATCTGACCAAGACTGCACTGCATTCTGGGGGATGTAGGCAGAGGGAAGGCTTTAGCTGCTCAACCTCTCATGGTCAGCTAAGCAATGGAGGCAGCATCAGCAAACTCACTCTTTGGTTACCTAGCAACAGCCTGTTGAGTGACATGTGCAGCAGCAGTTGAAAGGGGCAGTGTTATGTGAAATGGCCTCCTTTGAGTTTTACATCATGTTATAATTTCCTCATCAAAAACACACCTGGAGTGTTGCTTTGATTCTTTCATGCATGTTTGAAAAGTTCTTTTATCTCCTTGACAACCATTCAGCTGTGCAAAATGCCTGGGTGGACTTAGCTCCGCCTTCAAGGTGAAGCTCCTCCTCAGAGCTTCCTCATCACAGAGCAGCTCCACTCAGCTCCTTCAGACTAGCCAGCAGCAATTAGCAAACACCTGATGTAACTGCACATCAGAGCAGCAGTTTTTAAAGAGACAGAGGCCAAATTTCAAGGCATCAAATTACAAAGTCAAATTTCGTTGAAGTCATTGATACATAGAACATTTTTATAACAAATGAAGGTAACATAGTTACTTGATTGTGCTATAAAATGTTACTATGTATAGAAAATACATAATACTTCCCCTTTATGGTTTTGTCACATAACTGCTTAAAAATAAACAACATGAAGTGAAAACTGTGGATAAGACAAGAAGGGGCATGTCACTAGATATTTAAAACAAACAAACAAAAAAATCACTAAACAGTAATTATTCACCTCGGCTGATATGAAACCCTTATATCATGAAATGTTTTTCAGTCATATCCTCCAGCCCAACTATTCCTGATTTAAACTGTAGCTTTCATCAGGCACTTTGTTACTGTGAATTAAGGTATTTAATATTAAAACTCAAGAAAAGCGTGGTGACCTGACCTCAGGAACTCCTGACGGGACAAAGTTTCAATGAACTGAGTCTCAGACAAACTGATGCCCGAGTGTCCCGTCATTCAGAGGGCGAGCTGGTCATGCAGCTGGAGTGTTGCCAGACCGAGGTGGAGTTCGTCCGCAGGCGCCTGAAGCAGACGGAGGAGAAGCTGGAGACGGAGAGGCAGAGCAGACAGCAGCTCGACACCAAGGTCAGGCGGGACGCCCCGACGTGCACAGCAGCATGTTAATGTCTCAAGGTAACACCACCTGTGTGCGCGTGTCTGTGTGTGTGTGTGTGTGTGTGTAGGTAGCAACACTGCAGGCCCAGCTGGAGCAGTCTCGGAGGAGCGCGTCGGAGCTGAAACGCCACTGTCGCAGGGTGACCTCTGACCTCCAGGATGCCAGAGTACTCAGCGATGCTCTGCAGAGTCGCATGCACGAACTGGAGCGCAAACAGAGAAGGTTCACCTTCCCTTCAGACACACGTCACCTTGTTGCTCCACTGCTCCTCTGCTTCATCTCTGGCTGTTTAATGACTACATAAAGCCTGTTAATAGTGTTTCTAATTACATCGTGTTTTTGAATATCTTCATTTTCACTGCTGTAATAAGACTTTTCCTCACAGCCAACAAACTCCTGTGTCCGTGTGTGTGTGTGTGTGTGTGTGTGTGTGTGTGTGTTGCTGCAGGTTTGACAGTGAGCTGGCCCAGGCTCTGGAGGAGGCCAACAGTGAGAGAGAGCAGAAGGACAAAGCCTTGCAGGAGAACTCAGCTCTGGGTTCTGAAGTGTTCACCCTGCGCCGCAGCCTGCAGGTGTGTTTGTGTTTCATAAAGGAATGTCAGTGTTTGGTTTATGGCACTGTTTGAAAATAAATGTAACTAGTTTTTATAGAAACCAGTACTTAGGCCTGACACAGTAACCAACAAATAAATAAAACATATGATAAATTAAAACAAGCCCAACAACTTGTGATGATGATTTTTCTCTTTTCTCTCTTTCTACCAAAAACTGGACAACAAAAGTCTTCAGTCTGATGTTTGGTCTCATATTATTTACAGAGACTTCATGATTCATTTTATTTGTTGTTTCTGTTGTTTTGTTTATTTATTTATTTAGGATATTGGAAAATGTGTTACATTTCATTATTGATCTTTTATTGATCTTTCAGAATATGTTCTTGCATTACCATTATTTTACTTGTAAATGGTCCCACAAAAAAAAAAAAAACACAATATTATCATTTATCACAATAACTTCTGGGATAATTTATCAGTCAGCAGAATTTGTTGTTGTGACAGGCCTAGTGATACTACCTCAGACTTTTAATTTGAAGTCATTGGATAGTTTTCTGATTCATTCCAGCTGGTCAGGCTCAGCCTCCATATTTTCTCTGTTTGTGTTCCTGGTGTGTGTGCAGGAGAGCCAGGCTGAGATGAGTCGCCTGCAGAAGCAGAAGGAGGAGTTGTGCGCTCAGATCAGAGACCTCAGCCTGCCGGTTGACCTGGCCTCGGACTCGGTGCCTGACATGAAGAAACAGATCCGCCTCCTGGAGAGCCAGGCCAGCGAGAGAGCCGAGGAGACGAGCAGACTGTCCGCCCAGATCCAGCAGCAGCAGCAGGTCGACGGGGCGCGCGGCGCAGGGCTGGCACAAACCCGTCTGCCGGCTGCCGCGGCTCATCTGCACCTCTCACCCAACAGATCCACATGCGGTTCGAGATAGAGGTGGAGAGGATGAAGCAGATGCATCAGAAGGAGCTGGAGGATAAAGAAGAAGAGTTGGAGGACGTTCATAAGTCCTCCCAGAGACGGGTGGGTCTGACAGGGGAGGCAGATTTACATGATGAACAGATGTTTGCTCCAATGTCTGCTCAGGATTCAGTAATATATATAACACATGTTTTATATGGGATGTTAGCACTCTAAACCTCCTGACAGCTGCTCCTTTTTAAAAATTCAAAAATACTTTATCAAAAACAAGAAGTAAAATGTTGTCATCACTCATGTCATCCAAGTTCCTTCAGAGAGTCATTGTGGACGATGGAAGGAATTCCGGTAGCAGTCAGTCTTGCAAAGACTCTGAAGAGGCCTCTGATTGAAGACAGACAGTCTGACCGTCATGATGTGCTAACAGCTCAATTTCTGAGCAGGAGAGATGATATTCCACAGCAACACGTCCTGGGTGACATAACTAGCTGCTGGCTAGCACTGCTAATCCACCTCTTTTGCTTTTGCCACTCTGCTTTAAACCTCTATCTGACCGTTTGGTTAGAAAGCCAGGGTTTGGAGTGGCTGGAGCAGCTGTTAGAAAGAAGAAAATTCTCTAGCACTTCTTCCTAGTAGAACTCCAGAGGTTGGATGAACACACTGACCACTCTCTGCTGTCCTGGATTGAAATCCTGTGTGTGTGTGTGTGTGTGTGTGTGTGTGTGTGTGTGTGTGTGTGTGTGTGTGTGTGTGTATTTGTGCAGCTGAAGCAGCTGGAGATGCAGTTGGAGCAGGAGTACGAGGAGAAGCAGATGGTGATTCATGAGAAACACGACTTGGAGGGACTCATAGCGACGTTGTGTGAGCAGGTGAGCTCCCTCCTAAACACACCTACAAGTGAGGAGAGATAGAAAACATTCAATCTTACCCAGTTTATTTGTATCTAGTTTCTCGTGTAAATATCTCAGATCACTTGAAATAAGACAGTTAACTTACAAATACATTTTCAGTCAGTAATTATTGATTTAAAGCTTTGAGTTATGAAGTGGAATAAACTTTTTAACTTATAACATGCTCATCCAGTGTTCAGCCTTATGAAAGAAAAACATATCTACCAGTTGTATTACTGGTGTTGTAATTTATTCTAATATATTATTTTCCCAACACATTTTCTAATACATGTTATAAATACAGTGAATTACATATTGATGATTTCTGTATTAAACAACATGTTACATTATTCACATAATATTTTGAAATGGTTGCTTCTTTCCATTAACCCTTTATTGTAAAATATTAAACATGAATATCATGTATGGCTTTGTGTATCACTGTATTTTTTATGTTTATAAATATTCACCATCATGTACTATGATTTATATAGTAAAATGTATTGGTCATATATGTAATAGAGTTACAAATATGTTTGTCAATATATTTCAATTTATTTCATGACTGTATTATATTGTGTAATACATGCATCATCAATATATAATTTAATATATATACAACATATATTTGAAAATGTATCAGAAAAAAAAATTAGAATATTTTGAATTATATTTCCAGTCATATGTTGGTAAATATATTTTCTAAGTGTATATTAATAGTAACTTGTATCATATTTTACATCTAAACATATAGTGCTCTTTTTGGTTGTGATTACAATACATTTTGTATATACTATATATGGTCTGTGCTTATATATATATATATATATATATATATATATATATATATATATATATGTGTGTGTGTGTGTGTATTTCCTGGAGATGAAGTGAAGGGACAGAGCAGCCTGTAGGAGGCTTAGATCCTTCAGTGTTTGCAGTTTCTCTATGTCCATATGGGTACTAATTTATATCTGAACATCAAGGTTACTTTATTGCTTCGTTTGTTACCTGGATAATCATTTTAATTAAATTAACTGAACTTTAAAACTTCTCGGAAGCCAAATGTTACAGCTGTGTGTCTGTCAGCGGCCCGCTTCCTGCCAGCGCTCCGTCGTAAATCACTCTTAAAGCAGGTTAATGCTCTGATGGAGCCTGGATGTGTTGCTGCTGCAGTCCAGCCACCATGAAACAAACAAATGCAGCATAGAGGGGAAGAGCTGATTTAACACTCATTCACACCAAGGTTGGAATTAGAACAGGACCTGGTGTGTAGCCAAGCTGGCAAACCGTTCAGGATCAAGTCATCTGCAGTCTGGGTCTAACAGGCATTCAAATGTTGCTGCTGGGGAAGAAAAGCAGGACTTCTCAGGACATTTGGTAAGAAAAAGTCTAAGATACAATATTAAAAACTCTGTTCTGCCTTTTTATGTGTTTAATAATCATTATGGTTTGAATGAAGCATGCGATCAGGAGGTTAAGCATAAAATGGTTTATAAATGAATCATAAAGTTCATTTTAGCAGCTTCTATTGACCTGTGATTAGGTTAATCTTTCAAATTGAAGCTCTGTGACCAGATACCATCACAAGCTTTTTTCTCTTGAGCCTAAAACTCTTTGGCTACATTACAACTTCAAAATCAAAACAGAACATAATTAACTTGTATGCTTCCTGCCTTATTTACAGCCTGTCACTCTGATACATGATAACTACAGTGTCATCGGCATACATTTGAACGTCACAGATTTAATGTCGTAATGGAAGGTCTTTACTGTATTTTCCAAGCTCATAATGTCTTTTTATAGCACAATCAAGTAAATTGTTATGAAAATGCTGTAAATATATTGTCAAGCATAACTGCAAAGAAATATGGCTTTGCAGTTTGATGCCTTGACTTTGGGCCTCTGTCTCTGTAAGCTTGGCTGGGTATAAAAGCAGGCAGGCACATAGGCACCTCTGAACGGTTGCCACTGGAGATTCAGATATGTATGAAAGAACCAAAGTAAGAACCAGGTATGTTTTTGATGAGAGAATAACATTATGACATGATGTAAAGCTAAAAAAATATTGGATTTTATACAACACTTCCATTTAAGATAAAGGAATAAAAAAAGATCCGAGGATAGTTCCCTGTGGAACACCTACAGACTGGCTTCTTCAGAGATGAGATGATTTTATTTTAAAACCTGGCAATCGCATTTATTTGTTGTCGGATGCTTTTTGTGTGATGAAGACATGGTGCCAACCAAACCCTCGAACCATTCTCTTTGTTTATGGAGTGAAAGAATCTAAGTGGTGTCACGTTGCAGGTGGGACACAGAGACTTCGATGTGGAGAGGAAGCTGAGGAGAGACCTGAAGAGAACCCACGCCTTGCTGGCCGACGCCCAGCTGCTCCTCGCCACCCTGGACAGCTCAGGCCAGAACCGTCCCAACGGCAGCAAAGACCAGATCGAACGCCTGCACTGCCAGGTGAGTGGTGGCGTTCGGCCGCGCTCCACCGGGAGTCACCGCGGCGCTCCGTGTTCACCCTCTGCGTTTTCCGTTCAGCTGGAGGAGAGCGAGGCAAGGCGGCTGGAGGCGGAGAACACGCAGAAAGCCGTTGCCATGGAGCTGGAGAACGCCCAGTTGGAACTGGAGAATATCTGCAGGCAGAAGAGTGTGGTGAGTGACTGCATGCTGGTTCAAACCCAACAGACTGGTGGAAACCAACTCCACCATCCTCAGACAGCAGATGCCAGAGCAGACTGTAATGTGTGATAGTTCTTCTAGACTTTTATGGATATTAACTCCATTTCATATATTCTTCAGTTAAATCCTTTTACCGGCCCGGTTCTAAAACAGGATTTTTAACCCATGAATCATCTGGGCAGACAATCTCGACTAACTCAAAAGTGGCAGTTTTTTTTTTTTTTTTTTTTTTCAATTCAAAAATTTAAAAAACAGACATAAAACAAATGAAAAAATGAGAACTCGAAGTACAGATTAAGACAGTATAGAAGCTAAGCTTTTAGCTTTTAGCATTATCAATATAAGTAGGAGCATCTTTCCTGAATATTTTTCCAAAACAGATCAAAACGAAATTCTAGCAAAATCTCTGGACAAACTCAATAACCAAACCTTATAGTATTTGTTTAACAAATGATTTTTATTTATTTATTTTTTCACTCCTCAGAATTACATGAATCTGTCCATCTGATGTACATTTGTTTTTAATAATTGTCCCAACTTTTAGTTTTTTGGACAAACCCGTCTCTGTTCATTCAATCTGTTCCTTTAACTTTGAACCTCTTCTGCTTACACCTTGAAGGAGTTTATTATAAACTTCATACATTTTCAATCTGAGCTTTATTAAACCATAAATAACCATGAGTGAAGATTTCCCAGGAATTCTATGTTTTTTTTAGATATTAAACTATATTAAAGATTATATTTTCTCTTGATTTAGTCCAAATATCTCTTTTATTGTATTTCTATGCCTGTGTGAGTTCAGGTGGATGAACAGTTGGCGCTGCTGCAGCATGAGAAGATGGATCTGCTGAAGAGGCTGGAGGAAGACCAGGAAGACCTCAACGAGCTGATGAAGAAACACAAAGCTCTTATTGCACAAGTATTATTATTTTCACTTATCGCATTATTTCTAACCTGAATAAAAAAAAGAGAAAAAGTCTCAGTCCCACTTTGTCCCCTTCAGTCCTCCAGTGACATCTCTCAGATCAGAGAGCTGCAAGCTGAGCTGGAGGAGGTGAAGAAACAGAGACGCTCGCTCCAAGAGGAGGTGATATATGTTTGATGAGCAGAAAATAAACTCGACACTAAGAGCTTTATGAAGTGAATGTGCTGCTGGGAGTTCTGCAGATGAGATTGTAATGGCTTTCTGGGTCATTTAACGTCCTTGTTGCGCTCCTTAATTGAACGGCGAGCAGCAGGTGGAGCGCCGCTTCTCGTGGGTCGCGTTGAATTTAAATGCGTTCATCTCACCCCGGCCTTTCCGCATCTTCCACCTGCAGCTTCAGCAGTGCTTGTCCAGGGTGCAGTTCCTGGAGTCGTCCACTGTGGGGCGCAGCATAGTCAGCAAACAGGAGGCCCGTGTGTGTGACCTGGAAAACAAATTGGAGTTTCAGAAGGGGCAAGTCAAGAGGTTTGAGGTGAGATCAGATAAAGCTTTTCCAATTCCAACACATAATTATCAACGTGTCTGATGCTGTAGTTAGTCCATGCCCGGTTTTGGCTGCTAATTTTGTGTACTTTGCAGGTGCTGGTGCTGCGTCTGAGGGACAGTGTGGTTCGCCTGGGAGAGGAGCTGGAGCAGAGCGCCCAGGCCGAAGCTCGAGAGAAGGAACACGCCCGATACTACCAGCAGCGGCTGCAGGAGATGAGGCTGGAGATGGACGAGCTGAGCCAGAGGGAGCAGGACAGCAGCCGGCGGCGCATGGAGCTGGTAACTAGTGGAGCTGGTAACTAGTGGAGCTGGTACCTAGTGGAGCTGGTGTCTAGTGGAGGTGGTGACTAGTGGAGGTGGTAACTAGTGGAGCTGGTAACTAGTGGAGGTGGTGACTAGTGGAGGTGGTAACTAGTGGAGCTGGTGACTAGTGGAGCTGGTAACTAGTGGAGCCAGTGACTAGTGGAGCTGGTGACTAGTGGAGCTGGTGATTAGTGGAGCTGGTAACTAGTGGAGCCGGTACCTAGTGGAGCCAGTGACTAGTGGAGCTGGTACCTAGTGGAGCTGGTGTCTAGTGGAGCAAGTGACTAGTGGAGCTGGTAACTAGTGGAAGTGGTGACTAGTGGAGCTGGTGACTAGTGGAGGTGGTAACTAGTGGAGCTGGTAACTAGTGGAGCTGGTCCCTAGTGGAGGTGGTGACTAGTGGAGCTGGTGACTAGTGGAGCTGGTAACTAGTGGAGCCGGTGACTAGTGGAGCTGGTAACTAGTGGATGTGTTGACTAGTGGAGCTGGTGACTAGTGGAGGTGGTACCTAGTGGAGCTGGTGACTAGTGGAGCTGGTGATTAGTGGAGCTGGTGACTAGTGGAGGTGGTAACTAGTGGAGCTGGTAACTAGTGGAGCTGGTACCTAGTGGAGGTGGTGACTAGTGGAGCCGGTGACTAGTGGAGATGGTAACTAGTGGAGCTGGTGACTAGTGGAGGTGGTGACTAGTGGAGGTGGTAACTAGTGGAGCCAGTGACTAGTGGAGCTGGTAACTAGTGGATGTGTTGACTAGTGGAGCTGGTGACTAGTGGAGGTGGTACCTAGTGGAGCTGGTGGCTAGTGATCAGACTACCTTTTCAGCATCTTGATCCGTTTCAAAGTCTATATGACCTTTAACCCCTGTTTTTTTTAACAATTGATTTACTGTTTTGGATCATCTTAAAGGAGGATATTGCTCAAGTGGTTGAGGTCAGAAAATTAAATCTTATATTTCTAATGTCTTAATCTTCAGATGTTCTGATGACATACTTTCAGTTTTTTCTCCCTTTTTCTATAAAACATAAAAGGTCATCCTCCTGAGCTTCACCTGCCATTTTACCAACCTAGGATGTCACTTGGATGCATTGAATATATTTGTGCCTGGGCAGATCCAAAATGATGTCGAGTATTTTTCTTAGTATTGGTGCTGATTTTGAATTTTAGTGTTCTGACAATCCTAGAACTCAGTGTTTAAAATTCTGAGTGAGTTTTTATCTGCTTAGCTTATAAAGTAATACAATAAAAACAGACAGCTTCTGCAGGAGAAACAGCTCACTGTCTGTTATCTGATTTTTTTTTATAAAACTGAGGTCAGTGTGTCTCTCAGAGCTGCTTCTGATGATGTTTATAAAACCTGCTTAAAGCGACACTGTTTACAGTGCAGCTTATGAATATTCTTATCAGGGCTTTTCCAAACACACACTGCTGTTTGAAACAAGGTCAACCTGGTGGTCAGCATCATCAGAACACTGACAAACACTTTTCTTTCACTGCTGAAATGAAGACTGTTTGTAGAAATCAGACAAATGCAGTGAGATTTTTCTACAGAAACTTCACAATACAGAGGATCGTTCAAAGAATTATTAGTTTAAATTGTGAAGCCATTTATTTCTTCCATAACTCTGAACTGGATTCCTGACATGAAAACCTCAACAAGACTTTCTAAAGCAAGCGTCATGATTTTCCAAAAAGGAACATGAACCTACATATTGAAGTGTTTTATTCAAAATTCAAATTCAAAGAAGTATGAGTCTTCAACTTCATCAACAGGAAGGATGTCATGATAATATGAGAGCTGCTCTGTGCATGTGGATAAGACTTAAACTCACATGTTAAGCTGTACAGAGCCTCACAGAGCTCAGGACCCACTGCATCGGTCCTGGTGTTGTTTGACAAACACACACAGAGACCTGGACACGTCACACACAGAGACCTGGACACGTCACACACAGAGACATGGACACGTCACACACAGAGACCTGGACACGTCACACACACTCTGCTTCACTCTGACTGATACTGAGACTGAGACTCAATCCTTTTTCCACGTTTGGATAGTTGCTGGTTTATCCACACACTGGGGAAAAATCCATAGCAACATGTTAGACCATAGACTGACCTCTGACTCTCAATGTGAAGCAGCTGCTTATAGGAAGCTGCTCTTCCGTTAAACAGTAACACATATGTTGCGATCCAGCCGCTCATTTACACGACACCAGAGACCAGAGACACTTTTTGATTCCAGGTCTCAGAGTGAAACTTTTTGGAAAAGTTTCGGTTATGCCCATGAAGTGCACCGTTTGAGTTTAGGCTACAGGATGAAGAACTCTGCAGGTGTGAAAGCTCACATACACAGAACGCAAGACTGTAGCGCTGAACCTGTTCAGTTTAATGCAATTTCTGATAAGGACTGTATGTGTCGCATGATAATTTGGTCCAGTGGAGATGGTTGCTGTTTTCTAACTGAGCTGGAAACTAGAGAAGTGGAAGCTAAGGGTCATCTATAGCAGATTTATGGCGCCATCTCAACTTCTCCCCAATCAGCATCCAAAAACACAGTCAGTGTCCAGACAGTGAAGCTTTAATTCACATAAAACTCCAAAGAAAAAACGCGCATCATTTGTCAGTGCAACAACGCAAACACAAATTCGGTTCAGCTCTAGTGGATCTAATGCAAAGGTTGTGGAAAGAGGTAATAAAGCAAAACCTCAACGGCATAAAAAAAAACAATAATAAAGGAACTATCATTGATTCCCCAGCTGGAAACTCCTAATAATAACAAATCAACAGCAGAGAGAAGTGGAGCAAGCTTCCTGATGTCTACAGCACAGAGAAAATCTTATTGTCCTGGAGCTTGAGCAACTCGGGGAGAAGACAGAAAGACGTCTGCTGGGTTGATGTACATTCCCTCAACCACAGTGAACTTCTACGTCTCTGACGTTGTGAGGATTCCTCTCCTCCGGCTCTTGTTCATCTAGCCGCCTCTCCAGGTCTGAGGGCGAAGGTCGTCCTGTCGCCGGTGGGTTGCTGGTTCAAAGCCCCGCTCCGTCTGTCTCAGACTTTGTGACACTTAATCTGATGGTGGTTGTCAGGCTACACGAGGGCAGCTGTGCTTACAGTGTCGTAGCCTACCACCATGACTGGGGTAAAAAAACTTTTTTTCTCCTTTTTTTAACCCATAGTGCTCTCAGTAGTTCTATACAGGACAGAACTATAGCACACTGTGAGCCCTTTGTGACACACTGGTGGTTCTTGCATGAGAGGCATTCTGGGTCACTGGCAACATTTGCGTGGCAAACATTCCTGTTGCCTGAACATGCAGATACATCACCAATAGAAAACCCTTTCACAGCCAAACTGACTGGTTTCTTTTTTAGCATCATGGGCCGCCCCAGGCAGAGAGCCACGTCGCCTGTATCAAAAACGATTGCTGCTACAGAAGGAGTGGGATTAGACCCTAATTTAGGGATTAAGTTAGGGATTAGACCCTAACTTGTATCATGTTTAAAGATTTTGCTCCACATCTCCTCTCCGGAGGTTAAACATGAATATTTAATTCCCATCGTAGATATTACAACCTCTCACCTACCCCAACCTAACATTTTGATTACACTGAATTCAAGTGAAAAAGATGCAGAGATCAAAATCCTGCCTGTTTCCTAGCTTGTCTTTTAATCCCACATCATCTTCAGCCCTGGAGGATTTTTGGTCCTGATTTCCTCCCAGAGGACCCGGACCGTCTGGACTGATCAGTGATACCTGGGCAGCACATGAACTGCTGAAAACCTGAGCCCCGACCCGGCAGCACTCCATCCGGGCTGTGAGGAAGAGCCATCACAGGCAGGACGTTCTTCCTCCAGGCGATGACTGCAAGTGAAGCACACCTCGGAGGCAGCGGCAGCTCCGCTGTTCTCATTAACAAAAACAGCAGCTGCTCCATTATCTGGGACATTTGGAAAACATAATTGTCATTACTGAGAGCGTGATCGTAGCTGCTCTGATTGCACAGAGTGTCTACATCGTCACTCGAGCGCTTCCTTTTTACTTCGTTTCAAGTACATCAGTCTTGTAGTGTCACTGGGGAAGATTCCCTGCGACATTTTAAGACGTGTGTGTAAACAAGCACAGCCATAAATGCACCAAGCTTGTTTTCTTTAGAAACATAAGATAACGCTGAAGGCGTCCCGTCATTCTGACTCCTAAATCTAAACGTGTAGAGCTGTACATGCCAGTGACTTTTTGTTAGCTTGGTAAAGGCTGCATCGAATCCCCCTGCAGAAGTTCTCACTGGATCAAATTTAACGATTTATTAAAAATGCTTCCGATCTTTAGTGCTGCCCAGAGGCTCTTGGTCGGTTCCAACCCTCAGCTGAGGAACACCAAGCCTTTCCTGCTTTTTGTGTCGTATTTAGGCTCAGATTTATTGAGCTGTTGTTCTGTTAGGAGGTCATTAAATCACATGTTGGTGGACTCTGATGGTGACTGGTGGCTGATGGTTGTGCTGGATTTTATACAGGGGTATCAGAGTAAAGTGGGGCTGACTTTAAACTTATGCCACCCTCTAATTAATACTAGTACTAATTAAATACATAGAAGCTTTTGACAAAATTAGAAAAAGTACAAGCAAACCTTTTCAAGGCTGGATGGTGATATATTTGCTAGTTTTAAAACGTTTCTTCCAGTCTAAAGCTGCGTTCATACAGCAGGTCAGGATGCTCAGTTCCAGTGTTAGGGTTAGTATTAACTCGTGTGTGGATGAATTGCAACTCTGCAAACGTAGAAGAAGAATGTAGATGTCACACAGCGGCGCGTTGTTTATGGAAGCAATAATGGCCGCCACCATCTACGACTCAGTTTTTAAGGTTACTCAGCAACGGGAGCCGACAGCATCATCACATCATAACAAGATGAAGGAAGCTAATGGACAGAAAACACAACTGATGGGAATGGTCAGTCAGATCCAAGAGTGGTAGGGCTGTGATGCGATGCACTGATGCAGACTTCTTCTGCTGCGTAATTATGACGCACATCTTAATTCTGCTAAAATGCGACACGACGCTTAGAAAACATTTAGATATTTATCCAGCTTAGTAGCATGGAAGTGGCACACACAAGTCAGATTTTTTTTAATTGAACCATTCTGATCTAAAGCCGTGGAAACATCGGACGTAGTTCACATATGGGCAAAAAAAAAAAAAAAAGGGGATTTGGGGCACATTTGCCTGCTGTGTGAATGTAGCCTACTACAATACACATGACTTTTAAAAAGCTCTTTAGAGAAATAATTCAGTTTTGCAGAATAACTGAAACAAACTGCTTATTTCTGCTTCTTATTCTACGGAGATGTTCAGTCTTTCTAATCCAACTCCAGAATGTGTGAAAATTCAGCTTTGCTCATCACCACAGTCAGAGTGGAGGATGGAGTTTTTCAGACTGGCCTGCAGCCTACCTAACATTTTGCTGCCCAAATAACACGACTTTGTTCTTCTCGGAGAACGCCAGCTCTCCTCAGCTTCTGCTTCTCACTCTCAGCAGATTCCTTCGTGACCTCTGAGGGAACAACAATTATTCAGTTATTAGCTCAAAGTTATTCACATGCACGGAGTTGCCCTTTAAGAACCTACCAACTGGCCTTGTACTCACACACAAGCATACACGCACACACACACGCACACACACGTTTCATGAATAAACATCCATACACATTCATCCTCCTCCTACTTACCCAGCGCCGTTCTTCGGCGTCATCTCTCCCTCATCCTGCTTTCTCTCTCTGCGACTGTGATTAACTCTCATTGTCTCTTCAAGGTTATGGACGCACAGACACACACACAGACACGCTCGCACGCACACGCGCTTGTGTGTCTATGACAACCGGCTGCGCCCACACCCATGTCCTCAAAACCAACAAAGCCAATAACTTTGAAAGCTTTGAGGCGTTTGCCCATGTGAAGGGTCTCGTGTGTGTGTGTGTGTGTGTGTGTGTGTGTGTGTGTGTGTGTGTGTGTGTGTGTGTGCGTGTGTGTGTGTGTGTGTGGGGGGGGGGGGGGGGAGAGGACGGGTGACAGAGAAAAAAATGGAGAGGAAACAAAAAA